>NC_092048.1:119806193-120111193 GCF_003086295.3 Arachis hypogaea
TATAATCGATATATTATTAATAAGGGATAAGTACGATTTTGGTCTCAAAAATTTTGCGCCAGAATCGAAATCGTCCCTCTTCTAATTTTTTATTTAAAATCGTCCTTAACTTTTTTTTTCGTATTAAAATCGTCCTTTTAAATAAAATTTTTAATTTAATTCCTAAACTACCCCTATTTTAATAAAAAAATAAAATTTTAAAATAAAATAAATATAAAACAAAAAAAAGAAAGAAAGGGGATACAGAGAAGCAGGGTGGGTGGGGAGAGAAAGAAAGAACGGGGGGCGAGAAAGGGGGGAGGGGGGAGAGAAGGGAGACGCCATGCCGCCGCACTGCCGCCCGCCGCCCGCTGCTTCTTCTTCTTCTTCTTCCCGCTGCCGCACCGCCGCCCGTTTCTTCTTCTTACCGCCGACCCCACCGCCGCACCGCCGCCCGCCGCTTGAATTCTATGAATTGGATTTTTTGTAAAATTTCTAGATTTTTTATGAAATTTGTTGTGGAATATTACTGCTTGTGTTAAATTTGTGCTTCAATTTATTAATTTTCTGTTTCTGCTTCTCTATGTAGAGGTGGAGGTGGAGGTGGAGGTGGGGGGTGGGGGTGGGGGAAGGGGGAGACGGGGAGGGGGAGGGGACGCGGGGTGGGACGCGGGAAGGGGGAGGCGGGGAGGGGGAAGGGGAAAGGGGGGAGGGGGACGGCTGTCGTTGGTGGTGGTGTTGGTGGTGGTGGAGTGGCAGTGAGTGTTGATGATGATAATGATGGTGATGATGATGTTGATAATGGTGGTGGAGTGGCAGTTGGTGGAGGATAACGATGATGATGTTGACTTTCTGAGTTTTGGTTGGTGTGATGCAGATGGTGATGGAGTGACAGTGGGTGGGGGGTGGTGTTGGTGTTGGTGGTGGTGGTGGTGCTGGTGCTGGTTGTGGCGGTGGTGTTGGTGTTGGTGGTGGTGGTGGTGGAGGGGGTAATTATGTTGGTAGTGGTAAGGGTATTTTGGTCCAAAAAAATCAAAAGGACGATTTTAATACGAAAAAAAACGTTAAGGATGATTTTAAATCGAAAATTAGAAGAGGGATGATTTCGATTCTGGCGCAAAACTTTTGGGACCAAAATCGTACTTATCCCTATTAATAATGAATAATAATTAACCTCTCATATTTTTAATCAAAGTATTTTAATGATAGTTTCTATTTGTTGATGTTAATGGTTGATTGTTTTTTTAAAATAAAATGCATTATAATTTTAGATTATTTCATAATTAACAATAATGCTTGATTATTTCTTTAAAATAAATGATATTATGATTTTAGGTTATTTTATATACATAATTAATGTTCATAATACTAAATTACTCTAAATTTTCTATTTTCTATGGTTAGTAGTTAATCCCAAATTGAAAAGATTATGTTGAATTATTGAATGGTCCAAAAGTATAATTGAGGTAATTAATTTAGTTTATTTGTTTATTAATATATTTGATCGAAAGCATGAATGATAAATAAGACAAAAAAATAATTAAAAAAATAAAATTTTAGAAATTACTAAAAATAAATAAAAAAATAAGTTATAGGGTATTATTTTATTTAAATTATTAATAATTAAAAAAATAAAAAAAGATCGGTAATTATTTTAAATAGACATTAAATTCAGTTTTATGGTACTAATTTATTTGAATTGTTAATAAAGTTTTATAATTTTCAGATTTATATTTATTCAATTTATGTATTTTATTTTATTTTACTTTAACAAAAAATTAAAACATGTCTTTTTAATTATTTTTTTAGAAAGTATAGTGAAATGAGTTATATCAATTATAATTAATTATCTATTATTAAATTAATTAATTGTGTTAATTTGTAAAATAAATAACACATAATAAATGGTGTAAAATTAATTATAATAAGTTAATAATTAATAAATAAATAATATTGAACCAAATCAAGTATACTAATTATTTTTAGTAACTAATTAAGTATTTTTTTAATAGGCTCTGCTAACTGTGCTCTTAGGACATAGGCTAAAAATATTATAGAAGGAAATATTTTATAAAAATTATTGAAAAATAAATATTTTTAAAATGTATCCTTAAGAGATAAGTTAGTTAAATTATTTTTTAATTTAATGTATTTGATTCATTCAACTGTATTAATTATATTTAATTTGATTTTATTAAAATAAATAATATTCCATCATTTAATATTTTATTTGATTCATTAAATTACATCAATCATAACTAATCAAATATTTAATTTAATTAGAATAAATATTAAATTATTTAAAATTTTGTTTGATTCATTAAACCACATAAATATTAAATGATTTAATAATAATATATAAGACAATGAAATAAATGAATTTATTTAATTTAATTTATTATCTTATTAATTATATATATAAAATAAAACGAGTATTAATTATTGAGAAGGTAACGAGTTTATACTATGTATTAATCAATTGATACTTAAATAAATTATTTAAACTAATCACATATATTTTTTAATTGCTCTCTTATTAGTACGGTCCAGTAAATAAAATGGGTATTAATCATTGTAGTGAATGAATATTTATTATTTTTAAATAAATTCATTTAAAAATATTGAAGGATTCCAATTCTATATGCCACGATTTTATTTTGTTATTAATGTATATATACTCCTATATTATATATTCTATAATTTCTATATTCTCAGATAATATTTTCAAAATTTTTTTAGTTTAATTTATTATTTTTAGTCATAAGAATTTATTGTTTTAGTCATCATTTTTAGACATCAATTCAATTATTTTAATTTAATAATTCAACAATATATTTTAATTATATATAATTAGAATGTACTTTCTATCCATTTTTTCTCTCTATTTTCTGCTTCGGGTGTAATATTTGTAATTTTTTATTTTTGTTTTTTCTATCTTAATTTTGCTAAATTTTTTTATAATTTTGTTTTATATCAATTATTTTTTTATATATTTTGATTAATAGAATTATTTTATTTAAAAAATTTTAAATTTTTTATAATATTTTTATAAAAGTTGATTAATAGGTTTTTCTTCAAAATTTTTTTCTTGAAATTTGTTTAATGAGATCGTATTTTAATTTTCTCTTTTATCTTTTATATTTATTGATTATATTAATTTTCTATTACAATACATTTTTTATTTATTTTATACATTATTTGTTTTACCTTCTTTTACTTCTTTTAATTATTCTCTTTATTTTATTTTTTATTTTTTATTTTATTTTTACTCCTTATATATAAATTTATTATAATTCATCACATGCATGTTCTTTTTGAACTTAAGTAATTTTTTTAGGTTATATTTTACCATTGATGCTCTATATTGTTTAGTGTGTTTGTTTTTAATTTTTTAAGTTATCTATAAATATATTTATAAAAAATATGATTTTATTTTGTCCAGTATTTACTATCGCGTTTAGTAGATAAATAACAAAATTTTCATTTATTGTTACATTGATTGAGTTTGAAGATTTTATTTCTACTTTTATACATTTGTTTATGTTGTATGATTTGTATTTGTGTTAGTGACATCACGGTTCATACATTTTAATATTTGTGTAACAAATCTTATAAATTATTTTTACAAGTTATAATTTATTTTAGTTTTGTCTGGATATTCAATTTTTAATAATAATTTTTATTTATTTATAAATATATTATTTTTTATTTTTATTTATGTATAAATATATTATTTTTTATATTTACTAAGTGGCTAGAGTAGTTTCATGTCACAAAGCAACAAATGTAGCAATTGAAATGATAAAAAAAGACCAGCCAAATGGATATTTGTCGGATTACTTGCAATTTGGGACTAAATGGAGACCAGTAAAATTTTTACGGGTAAAGACCTGTTCACGTGAAGAGATTAGGATGGAGACATGGGTCCCTTGCCCTCTTCAAGGGACCGTTAAATCCACGCGAATATAAAATTACTGATTTATCCATATATATATATATATTTTATAAATTTGGCAATCTTAATTTCCGTCTCCAATTTAAACTCTTTTTTTTTCTTTCTAGACTCATCCTTAATCTTGATTTTGTATCTACTCTTCCATTAACTCATTTTTTCTACCTCCTAAATTCATTATTATGTCGCTGAGTCTCGTCCTAAAATATTATATTATGTTATTATGTTGGAAGATATTTTTAATTTTTTTTAAAATGTCATTTTTTTATAATGAATATATTATGAGTTGTGTTGAATTATATTGAATTGATTATTTTATGATTATTACATTATAGTTTTTTTTGTATTTTTTCAAAGAATATTCATAAATAATTGTGGGTATCTGCATTGGGTTTTAAGACAATAAATCTAATTCGGATTTAGGATCCTAATAATAGACCTAGATTAATATTACTCACTTGAGTTAATATTTTGAGTAATTACTATAATAAATATTAGGGCAATTCACCTAAATAAATTGTTTCACCTTCAAAATTACGCAAATGCATTGTTTCCAAAATGAAGACGCAAATGCATTGTTTTACATATCTATAGAAACCACTACTGGCAGTAGCGGTTTACACAAACACAAAATCCGCTGCTGCCAGTCGCGGATTACATTGAGTTGTGGCAGCATGGAAACCGCTGTTGCCTGCCGCGGTTTCTGCATGATTATGGTTGGTCATAAACCGCTACTACCAGTAGCAGTTTATGTGCATTGGGACACGTGTGTAAATCGCTAGAGGCAGCAGCGGTTTACGTTGAGTATGAAAATAAATAGTAAAACTAATCTTTATCTAAAAAAATAATTACAAATCAAATAATTAATGGTATATACTATTTAAATAATATCGTTAATAAAAAAATTTAATTTATCATTTCACAATATAATTTAAAAAATATAAATATGCATGTAATAAATTTTTTATTTATATTTATTATTAAAAGTGAGACCAAATTACAAATAAAAAAATACAATACTCAAAGTATTAAATTATATAAATCAAGACTAATTTTTTTTATTTTCATCTCTTTTAAAATTTATAAATAATAAAATAATTTATTTTTAGCCAAAAGTTCACTAAATCATATATTTTTCTCTTTAAAAATTACTTCATTCTCTTTTATTTATATCAACCATATAAAGGAGATTCGGAGAGTTTGGAACATGGTTGTGTTCTTTGCTGCTCATTTGCACTTGAGATTCTAGCTAAATGAATTTTTTTTTATTTGTGCAACTTTGTTGTCTTATGACAAAAAATAAAAACTATTTGTATTTTATAGTTGATAGATTGGATAAATAATAGTGATAGCATCATAATTTTGATGAATAAAATAAAAAATATAAATATGCATGTAATAATTTTTTATTTGTATTTATTATTAAAATGAGACTAAATAGCAAATCAGAGAGTGAGTATTCACAGAATACTAAAATATAGAGTACTAAAATATATAAACTAAGACTAATTTTTTTTTAATTTCATCCCTTCTAAAACTCATGAATGATAAAATAATTTATTTTTAGTAAAAAATTCACTAAAAATAACAAATCAAATAAAAAAAATTCACTATTTTTTACATACGATTTTTATTAGAAATAAATAAAATATTAATGCTTAAAATAGTTCCTAAAACAAATTAGGTATGAATAAATTTGGCGGTGAAAGATTCAATGCCAAGTTGTTCCCCTCATTAATTTCAGGTTGACAATATTAATTACATACGAACATGTAAAGTAAAATTTTTCGTGCAAGAATTTCTGAAAATTTCAGTATCCAATAATCCCCAATTGAGAATTCTTACTTGGTGGAAGATCCACCATCATTAAAATCACAACGCGCACGAACAACGACAAACGTGAGTAATAGGAACGAAAACAGCTGTTGGTCATTAGCAAAAAAAAAAGTATATATATTTTCCTCAAGGCTCGAGGGCATGGATCTAGTGGCTTTCTTTTTACAAGTGTCTGTAAAATGATTACATCCATATAAGTAGCATTGCTAAGTGCTCAAATAAGTATTGCCCCTTTCTATAATCAGTAGCATTGGTAAGTGCTCAAGTTAGTGGAATCAGATGCTCAAGGGCTGCCAAAAACCCTGGCAGGGTAGATAACAGTGGGTGGATCAGAAATCTTTTCATCTGGGCCAAGATCATTCATAGGTGGCCGCTGTTTGTGGTGATTAGTCACTGATTGGTAAGCCATTGCCAATGCCAAAGCCTGCAAACAAGTGCACTTACAGGTTACAACACTAGTTAAGGAATTCAATGCACACTAATTAACAAAATTCATAAATATATATATTATACAAAGAGATAGAGAGAACATAGAAGTTGCTAAAACAGTGATTAGAATCATTGGCTTACAATATGATCACGGTTAGGGGGAGCATAAATGCCAGTGGTAACTGTGGTTCTTCTTTTGGTGCCGCCAGGTGGTGGCTTGGAGATATTAGTAAATCCTGTTGGTACTACTATGACTGGGAAACCAACAAGATTTCCTACACAAACTTTCTCCCAGTCAGTTGCATTGCCAATGAAAGCATCCACGGTTAATGACTCTCTTATTTCCTTGATTAGCCTTCCCCTTGCTCTTTGTGCCTGAATACAATAATTGAAAAATCCAAATGGGCAGCACATTTTAGCTAAAAATAATGTGGATGATATGAATTGCTTGATATGGTGTAACACATATTAACCTGATTTTTCTGTCACATTCAGTAACATGATAAATAATTAATACTATATCAAAATGCTTAAGAAATTCAGTCATTCATCTTGTATTTCACTAGGTTTACCGTTTTTATTCTATCTTGAGGTAAGTAAATATGCGCATCTCTGGTTAAATTCAAGGGAACCAAATAAGAATACCTGCATGTAGTCCACAGCTGGAATTACGCAAGCGCGGCGCAGTTCAGTCGGCCACTGCTCTTGAGCTTCATACACATTATCCTGGCCTGAGCGTTGCCACTCATCAAAGTGAGCCAGCATGTCAACATCCATTGTGAAATTTAAGATGCCTTGAGCAGAATCAACTGTGTAATTCAGTTTGAAAGGGACCATCTTGACACCCTTTGACTCAAGAACATGGACAACCTATATATTTGTCACCAGAAAAAAAAAAGGAGTAAGTTTAATGAATGATCCTAGCAACAATCAAAAGCTGCAAATGTTTTTCAGGCAATTAAGCCCACAAAGTTACTTGAACGACAAACCTCCATTTCAGCATCATCAAGATATCCAACTGTCAACTTTGTAATGTCAACATGGAATGGATCATCAAGGGAGCTAACTTTTGAGGAGTGATCATGAGGGTCTCTTCCCCGAATAATGTCCAATACAATGGCACAATCATCTGCAGATCTACAGAAAGGGCCTAGTTTATCCTAGTGAAAAGATTACATATTAGTTTACAGCATGTATAGCATCCTACCACAAAAAGGACAGCGTAGAATTTGGGTTTTACCAAGCTTTCTGATATACTCATCACACCAGTTCGACCTACTGTACCAAAAGTTGGGCGTAGTGCTGTTATTCCACAGCGAGCTGCGGGGTAGGTTATGGATCCTGCCGTTTCTGATCCAATTGCAAAAGGAACCAGACCTGTAATGCAATGAACAAAGTCTCAAGACATCAACATTACTGATAATTGACATGAAAAATAGAACAAATGGAACCAAAATGAAATCTTAAGCACATTATGAGAACTGTAATTAATAGCACAAACCTTATAATGAAAAGAACTTGCACAAAGGAAGAAATAAACTAACAATAAAGCAGTCATTCATGGACCATGGTGGAACAGTACCTGCAGAGGTGCTAGCTGCAGGACCAGCAGATGACCCTGTGGAAAATTCCTCTATATTCCATGGGTTCCTGGTTCTGCCACCAAACCAGATATCATCATATGCTAATGATCCAGAAACAAGCTTTGCAACAAGAACAGCCCCAGCAGACTTCAACCTGTGCTGAAAAAGTACTGTTAACTAGTTACGGAGTTGTAGGTATTCAAGTGTAGATTTACACTTTGCCATGGACATTACCTCTTATAGACCCATGCTTCCATATCAATAACTTGATTTTTGAATGATTTTGAACCCCATGTTGTTTTGTATTCAGGAACTGCTATGATGTCCTTCAATCCATATGGAATTCCATGAAGGGGCCCTTCAACAATTTCAGATATGAAAAATACAAATCTCTCAATACTCCAGTGCTTAAACAACTTCTCAAAAAAAAGTATAAAGTATCAAAGTGCTATTTTAATACTTATATGCTGCAACAACTACGCTTAAACAAAATGAAGCTCATGCCTATTACAGCGTGACAGCCAAACCTAAAGAACTACAAATGATTTTGCTGAAATGGTAAATATCATGTTAAAGAACTTCATATGAATGGTAAGGTCTCCTCAATGATGCATTGGTTCATATCGATCTTTCTAATACTTGAAGTCTATTAGCTCATATATAAATGACAATTGATGACTAGTACCCAGATACACTCCTTGGCTGAGCAATTCATCAGCTTCTTTCGCTTGCTTGTGTGCCAATTCTTCGGTAAAAGTGATCACAGCCTCAAGAACAGGATTGTACCTGGTGTGCATTCCAGGCAACAAAGATAAGAAGGAAGACATAAGTTTCAACGCTATTGGAATTCTCCTGACACAACACAACACAACACAACATACAACATAATTACAACAGTTGCTAGAATTCCAGTACTACTTTCTCAATCTCCGCAAGAATATTTGTGTAAGCTCCTGAGAAGTTATTTGTTTAGTTTTGATGAGTGCACCTAATTCAAGAACCTGATTTGAAACATGGGGAAAGAAAATGCATTCATGAAATAGTAACATGTAGTAATGTTTATCTCATATATAATCGGTAAAATTAGTGGTCCCTAAGCAAAGGAACACTTACACTCATAAAGGCAATATCTTCTTCAGATTCAGGTCTCTGTATCTTAGAGATGGAAGGACATTCGAACTTTTTGCTTTCAGAATGTAATGGTTGATATTCCCAATCAGCATTGAAAATTAAAGGAGAAGGGTAATGCAACCCCCCATTTTCAGAAGCCACAAGTTTCCGATCCGCTACTATAATTGGAACATTGAACTCTTTCGCAGCCTTATCAATCTCCTCAACCTAAAAGGAACAGAATTAACCACCACCAACCTTTGAAGTAACATCAAACTCCCAAGTCAAACGAAACTATACCTGCTTGTCAATGAAGAAGTTGGCATCAAGCAAACCAAGGGAATGCCTTAGGCATGAGAGTTTACTACTTGTCTCTGAATGATGTGATTGATTCTTACTTCCCTGATTGATTACCCAAAACAAAAAGAGACATCTACATAAATATTAACGACTTCTAAAAGAATGCTTATAACGGTTAAAAGTTAAAACCTTAATCTTGGCCACCAAAAACTTTGAAGGTTACTTTTATTTTCTCGTGTTAAGGGTAGGTGATTACTGATTACAGTAAAGTTTTGTAACTGAAGAAAGTTACAAAATTCACAAATTAAAGATGGTGGTGGTTTACATTCATAATGAGTGTTTGGTGAGTTCTATTCAATCTTGGCAGAGCAGAGATGAAATGGACAAGCACCATAGCTGCACATATTGTCAAGCAATAAAGAACTAACCTGAACTTTATCACAGAACATTTTGCACAATCTTTTTAAGGTTTTCGCCTGTCGTTACATCGGTCAGGGAATACAACCATACAAGAAGGCATAGCTTAGTATTTCTTTTCTTACTGACATGTTCTACATACATTCTAAGAGTTTGAAACTTGAAAGCATGGGACTAGTACGGGGGAAAAGGAAAGAACTGGGGTTTGTCAGCAACGGAATAATGCAAGTATACACAGGAAAACAGAATTGAATTCAACAAAAAGAAACGGTATGAGAGTGTGAAAGAGTGAGAAAGGTATCATACCATGGTTGTGTGAGGAAGGGCGAGAATGGGAGGAGCGGAAACAAGAACACAGCACCAAAATGCTTCCATTACCGTTGCTATTATTAAGGCCACCGAAAAGTTGAAGGTGTGAGAACCGCCACTGGCACCGCATCCACGTGTCGATGGTGCAGGCGGTTGAACAGGACACATGTTCTTCCGCATGGCTTCTTTCTCTGAACTCTGATATCGTTCTCTCTCGGAGTCCGAATCTTCTTTCCGCTAGTTTTCTTTTCTGTGTACGACTAGAATCTGATCTGCTCGGTGAATAAGTCAAACCTTGAAACTCAAAACATGTGTTCTCTTCCGCTGGTTCCATGATTAGTTAATTCAAACGAATAATAAATTGTAATTTTTTATGAGGAGCTAGCTATACATGAGCGCAATTTTCATTTGTGGTCTTAGTCTTCGGAGCCAGTAAATTAATGTTAATTCATTTTGTTTTGTTTCAAAAGTCGTTGATGGCTTTATCACCCACGGGATTGGGATGGACTTGCTAAGCATCCCGGAGCCCATTCTCGTTTCAGGAAAATCTGTAACGATTTCAGCTCACAAATGGCTCAACTCGAGGAGAACATTTGATAAGGTAAGTGTAAAAGTTAATATGAATAAATTAATCAACCATGTAGCATGCATGTATGTCCTAAAATTCAGTCACTAAATCAATGAAAGTATATAATATTATTAAAATATGAAATATATATTAAAAATAAGTTAAAAATTATATATATTTAAATATAAATACATTATAATTATTGAGTAAATAGTTAAATTTATCTCTAGAAGATTATTTATTTTTTAAATTGATTTTTGAAATATTTTTTTAAATTAAATTTGTTCTTCAAAAATTTTAAGTTAGTCACGTTAATTCTTCCGTTACTCTCGACGACATCAAAGTTTATTGATGTACCACATTAAATAACACCACATTGACCACAACACACATTTGACCATCCTAATCGAATGCTAAAACAATAAGTTTATGAAATTATATCAAATGAATTCCAAATTGAAGGGAGCTTTGAGGTATTAAAATTCCTCAATTTGAAATTGATTTCATTTAATTTTATGAACTTATTATATTAGTTGTCAATTAAAATTGCTAGATGTATATTGTGGTCAATGTAGTGTCATTTAACTTACGATAGCAAATTTTGTCGTCGTCAACAATAAAAGTGACGGAAGAACTAATGTGACTAACTTAAAATTTTTGAAGGACAAATTTGATTAAAAAATCTATTGAGACCAATTTAAAAATTGAATGATATTCTAACGATGAATTTGACCATTTACTCGATAGCTATTTTTTGATATGCATAGTATTTTATAAATCGAAATAGGTTACTTTTAAATTTTACAGAGCAAAAATTAAAAACGAATATTTATAAAGAAAAACTTAAAAATTTATTTAAACCAATATAAAAATTAGAACATTATTCTAAAAGAAGTATTATTAATTAATCTTTAATTAATAAAAAAAATATTAAAATAAATTTTTTAATGTATTTATATTTATATTTAATGATGTTATCAACAATTGAATAATAAGTTCTAAAAAAATTAAAAGCAATATTATATAGCTTGATTTAAGAATTTTTATTTTAATAAATAAAATAAATATAATATTAATCAAAATAAATATTTTTACGAGAAATTACTGATTTAAATTTCCTTATGAGATATACGCATTGTCATCTCGTTTACACTATAAACGAAATATGGCCCGTACGCATCTATATATAGGTCGTTTACAGCTTAGTTTCGGCCCTAGTTTGACTTTGTCAACATCTTTAATTTCTCCCCTCTTTTAACTATTTCTGACTATACCTTTGACCGTAGCGGTGATGGCGCGTCAAGCGAGGAATGACGGGGACATCAACAGGCTGAACGAGACGACACATTATGCCGGGGCGGCTGACTTCGAGGTTGGTTTCGTTATGGTTGTTAAATTTAATGATGTTGCCATTGTTAGGGTAGTCATGAAGATCTAGAACGTTGGTTTGGTATATGACTTAGGAGTTAGGTCTGTAGGCTTAATTTAGAACTCTATCCGCTTGTGTTAGGTTGGTATGACATAATTATTATTAGTTTGGAACTCTGTTATTCCTGTGCTATGTTGTTAGTTTTTATAACGCTGTAGTTAGGATTTGCCTATTATTGAATATGTAATGTAGAGACATGTGTAGGCTAGAAAGTTGAAATATTGTATTCTTAAGGCTAAAATATTTTTGTTTTTCATTCTTCAGAGGCCTCGCCTCCTACTGCCCCGGCAAATGAGCCATACTTTACCTCCACCGGACGCCATCGTCCCGTATCTGGCTGAGGCTAGATTCGGCGACCGTGCCCCTCAGAGATTTTACTTTTGACAATTTCCTGATTTCGGTATTGGTGGAGAGATAGTGTCCAGAGACGCACACGTTTCATCTCCCATGGGGTGAGGTCATTATCACCCTGCAGGACGTGGCGTACCACCTAGGCCTACGCGCACACGATAACCCCGTCGGGGGTGCCTCCATGACTTTGGTAGGTGGTACCATACGGAGACATGGGCGTTGGTGGAGCAGCTACTCGGTGCCAGGCCTCCCGTGGCAGCACAGCAGGCGGAGCAGAGGAAGGAGTCCTTCACGCTGAAGCTCATGTGGCTATGGGATCGTGTCCGCCAGATGCCTCAGACAGACGATCCCGAGACCTTCCGACAATACGCCAAGTGTTATATCATGTTACTAATCGGAAGGTATCTGATGACCGACAAGTCCAACAATCTGGTGCATGTTCGTTGGCTACCGTTGCTCCGGGACTTTGACGAGTGCAGATCGTTTTCCTAGGGCTCGGCTGTGCTGGCCTGGACGTATCAGTCCCTTTCTTTGGCGGCTCAGCGGGGCGTCACAGATATCGCTGGCTGCACTCCGTTGTTGATGTCCTGAGATCTTTCAGATATAACCAGTAAGCCATCTTGTGGGGTGACGTGGCACCTCAAATTAGTAAGAAAGAACGACCATGACTCGGTGCTCTCAGACTCAACAATGGCAAAAGCAATTGGCAGTATATTGCTGTTCCCGTCTTGCGCTACCGCTATAAGCAACACTCCACCGTACTTGCCATACAGATGCGTGCTGTCTACAGAGACAAATAGCTTGCAATGCTTGAAGGCCTCGACACATGACGGGAAAGCCCAAAATACTTTTTCGAACATGCAGCAGTCGTGCACCATGAGGTGTCCTTCGTAGTACGGTTTGATGCGTAGGTCACATATGGTGCCGGGGATACAGCTCTGCAGTGCCTGAAGCAATTTCAGCACCTTGTTGTAGGACTCTTCCCAATCACTGTAGATCCGTACAATTGCCTTCTTCTTTGCCATCCACACTTTTCTGTATGAGGGTTTGAAGTGATAGCTTGCTTGGATCGCACCTTGCAAGATTGGGATACTGACAGACGGGTTGGACTGAATCAAGGGCAATATGACTCTGCAGATGAGACTGCTATCTAACTGACGATGGTCTTGAGACATGGTCGGTGCCAGACAGCTGTGTGGTCCACCGAACCTCCGAACCTCCCTAATCACAACAAAAAATTTATTCTTACACAACATCTATAACCAAAATAACATATCATACAAAACTACTCAAATTCACAATTAAACTTGAACTTACCAGTATCCGAGATTCTGAAGAAGGGCCACACGGAGGCTCCATTGACACCCACCGTCGGTTTGACGGCACTGCACATGGTACTTTAACCGGTCGGACTCGATCACCCGGTACTCAGCACTCCTGCGAATACTGTAGTTCTTCACACCTTGAAGCACCGCCTCTCGACTTTTGAACCTGTGTCCGACCCGAAACTCCACACCGCTGTCTAGGTTGTAATCCACTCCACATGTGTCAGAAACCGGGATCCTCTCATGCATGGCGTCCAGATCTAGACTGTGATAGTGACTTGGCACAGCCGATAGCGCCGGGATCGGGTAAGGTGGAGCGAGGCAGCACATGGTGCGGCACAGCCCCTGCAGGTGTCTCCAGCACAAATTCATCCTCATCGCCACCATCGGAAGACTCACTATTCGCCACGTAATCCTCATCCGATTCCTCCTTACCCTCCTCTGCCTCATGCTCCGGAATTGCGACATGAATGGGCGGTGGTGCGAGAGGTCAGTCGTCCTGCACATAGGTTTCGTGTACGGAACCCCACTACCACCGTGACCCACCTCGGCGGACAGCTCCATTACCTGTTCACACATGATCCTCCCATGAATGTCGAACATCAGTCGCACATGCTCGTCCCCATGAAGTTGAAATAGTCGAAATCGGAAGACTCCATTTTTCATGGTTGCCAGCAACCTATACGCCACCCTTCCGATTTTCCTCTCTTGTGTCCCACCGAACTTGCTCAATATCAAACTCTTCAAATCCGACAACGTCTCCACAGGCTGAGTGCGAAACAATATCGGATCCTGACACTCAAATGTCACCCCGTTGTCGCCATTACTATTACGACAATTGAGATAAAAAAGCACAACTATGAATGAATTGTTACTGGCCATTCAACTTTGTTTTTGAGAGAAAAAGAAGATGGAGAAAGGATATGAAATGTGTTTGAAGAATACTAAAGGTTACACATCCTTTTATAGATGTTGAATATTTGTCTTATATATATATATATATATATATATATATATATATATATATATATATATATATATATATATGTATATCTCGTTCACAGTATGAACGAAATATATACGTGTCAGCTTGACTTGCCATATCTCGTTTATAGTGTAAACGAGATAAAATAAAAAAATTTAAATCGGTAAATACTCGTAAAAATATTTATTTTGATAAATATTATATTTATTTTATTTAATAAAATAAAAAATTCCTTGATCTAAATATAAATTTAGCCTAACTAAACAGAATGGTAAAACGAATTAATTCGACCCATTTAGATTCGGTCAGCCTAAACTCATAGTTATATAGAATCATCTGCTTATTTTTTATTTGTTTATAGATTTTAAATTTTAAACTGGAACCATTTATGATAAATCTGACATACAGATTAAATGGTTTGATCTATTTATTTTTAATTAAATAAAAAAATTAATTTTAGGCTGAGAAAAGAATTTTTTGACAAATAAATAATACTTTTTCTCAAAAAAACCTTTAGTAAAGGTTTTTTAGTTTGCATCGAATTAAGAAAAATATTAAAAATTATTTAAGCGGACTACCCATTTAATTTGATATTTTTTAAGTTAATCAGATTTAATTTGTTTAGCTCGAAGTTTAAACATATTTAATTTTATATATAAAATTCGTCTTTTTAAACATATAAAAAAACTGACCCCGATACTTTTAATTCATTTTAACAATTCTATAATCAAACTGTAAATTGTATCAAAATATGTTTTATTTCAAATAAAAAATAAGAAATCAATTTTTGGATCAGCTAAATATTATTCACTTTTTTTTCTTATTCTTTTTAAGATAAATTAAATTAGTTGAAATTGACTTCTAGAACTGGTTTTTAGTTAGACTCTAAAAAACTAGCTGATCAACAAGTTTCATAAAGCTAGACAGATTATCATCATAAAGTCGGGTTGAGCCATTCAACAACCCTACTGCATGCAAGCACGGGAAAACTAAGCTTAGTCAGATTCTTTGTTACCCAAATACATAATTTATACCCATGACTATAAAATAAAACAAGAATTCCATACACGGAACTACCTGCAAAGTCATTTTACAACTATGGAAGCATGCATGTCTAGGCTTCCAAGCAAATCAAGGAACTTATTAACATCTTCGGAAAGAGTCAACATCATTCCATACAATATTACATTATTCCTTTCAAACTACTTGTTAAGAGGCAGATAAGATCATAAGATCTTGCAAGATACTTGTTATAAAATAAAATGATTATGTAACCATAAACAAGATAAGAATTCTTCATACATGCAATTTAATTATTGTAAAATTTAATATGATTTGTTTTAGGCATTATGTAAACCACAGCAGCTGCCACCTCTGCCGCCCTTTTCGCCCACTGGATTTTGTGTTGGAAGGGTCTCTATTATTTCTACTATTCCACCGGGTGGAGGGTTTAAAGTGTGTTTGCGAATAAAATAAAATTATCTGGTTGTTTATCTGTCTACATCCTAAATTTGTAAATTCCAAATTAGTGCAAAAAAGTCAAATTTAAATGGAAGAAAAATGATTAGGCAGAGAAAGAAGGAAATTTCTATGATGCATTATCAAGTATCATCCATTAAGACAATTTTTAATATATTATTATTAATTACTTTTGTTAAATTCATAAACATATCATTATATTATTTTATTACATCCTAATCTTCTGGTCTAATATTTATCTTTTATTTCATTGGTTAACAATTATTATTATCTTTGACTAATTAATTAAATAATTAAATATGAAACTCTATTATTATACAATAAAAAATCTCACAGAAATTGGAGAAGTTTGCTCAAAGAAGTCGCCCGCCTTAATAGTTTGTAAATTGTAACTATGTTAACAAAAATTTCAAACACAATTCTGTTAGGCAACAAGAAACTGCGGAAGGGAAAGAAAGAAAGAGAAGGGAAAAAGAAGAATAAAAAATTGACCTAGTTGTAATGAACGTTGGTTAAAAAAATTAGTTACTCACATTGAAAAAAAAATCATTTAACAACTTTTTGTTAGCTCCCCCAATAGCTAATGCTGCTTAAATAGTAAATACTAATTAATAATTACCTTGCTTTCAATTATCAAATGAAGGTTTGAGTCAAGAGTTTTTACAAATTAAAAATTGATAGAAATACATTCAAAACTCAAATCGTTGTGACGATACTTTTCGTTTTGTCATGGAAACGTGACAAATTTGAGAAAAATAATAAACTATCCAAACTTACCTAACCCCGCATACTATTTGCCGAGAGTTCTCCACTTATAAGCTTCCTTCGGATATATATATGTTGAATCAGCATTAATCTTTTTGGCAAGAAGGAATCAAAGACAACACAGAATTAGAGAGAATTCGAAGCATAATTAATGGAAGGTCTTCTGCCTATGATGTATAGGGCAATCAAGAAACACACAACACGGAGGCAATACCAGTGTCTTTCTCCATCGGCAAGGGCTTTATTAGATTACGACTTCATCAACATCAACATGCCTCGTCAAGAAACTTCAATACACAATAATAATGCGGTTCTTGTTGATGATGATCATCATCGTCAACGTGCTCGTGCAGAGAACTATGGTAGTCATCATCATCGCCGATATAATTCTACTGGAGAAAATTTCTATGATAGGTCCTATTCCACTAGAGGCCCTGCTGCTGATTCAAAGCAACTTGTCAGGTTTCGCAGTCACAGAAAACTCTTTTCCTGCGTCACTGGTTAGTATATATATATAATACAAGCAGCAACATCTTTATTCATCATCATATCCATCATCCTTATTCGTGTTCAAGTCGCTAGTATATATCTTGTAAGAGGAATGCTAGGAGGCCAGCAACTTTTGTGATTTGTAGCCATCAAATAGTCATCAATGATGGTTTTAATGGTGTGAAATTGGTGTGAAATTTCATCTAATGACTCACTTTTCTTTGCTGGTTACATACTGATCAAAAGTTAACAAAATTACTGGCCCTAAACTTTTCCATCTTGTAATTGTAAAAAGATTATGGTGTTACCTTAATTAGTCAAGGTATGTAGTATTGTGAGAATCACGTTCCTATGTGTATTGACTACTGTATATTATATCCATCAAATGCTCATATTGTTTTGGATGTCAATGATTCTTTAATTATTAGTTGCTAACTTGCTTCCATTTTCTTGATTTCAAATATTTTCCAATATATTTATATAGTACACCTCATCCGAGATCATAACTCTTGTTTCCGCAGCTATTATTATTATCCCTTTCTTTTAGTACAAATCACAACTAAAAGTAGCCCATCATGTAGAAACGAGAAGATTGAGACAAGTAGTTCTATCCATATAATTGCTAATTTAGACGATCATGGTGCGCGTGCCTGTACTCAAATATATATGTCAATCAAATAATACTCATATATATATGCACTTTATTTTTATCAACTAGTATTAAGGTGAAATCAGTTCCCCTTATGAGCTGTGCCGTGTATATCAAGTAATATTCGATTCGGATGTATGCATATCTAGATACCTTAGGTTGTATACAAAAATATTATTATATATCAAAATCACTTATTATATATTTGTATATAAGTACATGTGTTATTTAATTCATTTTTAATATATATTTTGTATTAATAATTAATTTTAACAATTGATTTTAGTATATTCCTAATATAGTTAGATTGTATATATCGAATTTATTAACATACGATCACAATTCTAAATTAATTGAACATAGTTCCGTTAATTTTTCTCAAAACAGCTAACTTCCTAAACATGCTAGCTCTAGTAAATTCCAAAAGGTTTGCTTGATGGTCTCTTACTTCCAAGTTCTAAACCAAATGACGGGATTGCACGTCTTTAAATGATGGGAATTTATGTTCTTCCTCCGAGAAGAAATTTTGTCATTTGCTATGATCCACTTATTTTTTTTTAGCCGATCCTATCTAATGAAACAAAGTTTTGTTGTTGTTTGTTGTTATGATCCACTTATTTTCTTTTACATAAGCGCTGTGGGATAGTTTTTTTGGTGACAAGCGCTGTGGGATAGTGTAAGCTTTTAAATTATATTTTGAATAAATAAATATTTAAATAAACTAATCATAATTGAAAAAAAAAAAAGATTTACTCATCTAAAACAAGTAAAAGGTCCATATCTCTTTCTTCTCTGTATAACTTATTTCACTTTCAAAGTCAAATGTATACGATTTAGAAACCGAAACCCAAAAGGGGGTCATGGAGGATCGCCACACTTCTTACCGGTGATACAGGTGGCGCTTTATAGGTGGGGAACCATGAGCAATGATGATCTTGTACCAAAATAGTTGGACCTTTTGATTTTTCATATTTGCAACAACTGGACGGTGAAAATTTATGTAAAGTTGTATATTTTAAAATTTATTATATGATAATTTTAACCTATTAAATAATCTAATAATTTTTAACTATTTATTTTAATGGTAAATTTTTTTTAACTCAATTGGACCACATGTCCATATTTAATTTTTAAAAAAATATTTTTGATCCGTACTCAAATAACTCAGACACACGACGCCATATCTCGAAATTAACTTTTAAATATTGAAAATTTTGCTCTATCAAGTAACTGTTTTCAGCACCTTTATAGTGCATGTGCATATCTCGGCCATAGCATATACAGTTTAGTTACCACTGCGCAACAATAAATAGACGGTAATCAGGGTTATAGAGGGGCATCAATCGTCATTCACTTTCACTACAAAAAAAAAAAAACGTTAAATACCGTCGGATTTAGCGGTATCCATTATCGTTAGATTTAGCGTTAGTTTTTGCGTTGAATACAGTCTATATTTGGTTCCTCGAATTGTTTATCGTCGGATTTAATGTTCTAACTATAAACCTGATTGTGAGAAGTGGCGCGAAATATTTTTTTTTGGCGCCAAGAGTACCGGCGGATTTAGCCGACGGTAACTCATTTTAGTCAAACGCTGCGTTTAAATAATTTTTCGTCGGAAGGTTCTGCCGTAAATCCGACGGTAATATTGGGATTAACTACAAACGGAACCCCTCCCCCTCACTTCTCAGAACTCTCTCTCTCTCTCTCTCTCTCTCTCTCTCTTCTTGTGGTCTCTCCTCGTTGCTGAAGCTGCCAGCGTTGCCGCCATCCACTGGAGATTCCGCTACCGCCGCCATCGTTGGATGTTCTTGCCGCTGGAGCCACTACAACAAATATGGACTTTAGCAACGTCAAAATCTGGAACGCCTTAAAACCGTTCTCTTAGATAGTTTTAGACAACGGTTTTTTATAGTGTTACTGTTGAAGTTCACTTTTCATCATTTTGTAGCAACAAAATAAAATTGTTCTCTTTGACTATTTTAAAGAACGATTTTATAACCGTTACTAGAATTTATTTTTAAGCAACGGTTTTTTAATGTTGTTTAAATAATTGTACAAAACATACGCTTAAAAACCGTTCCCAAAGTTGCTACACTTTAAAACCGTTCCCTTAGATGATTTTAGACAACAATTTTTATAATGTTACTGTTGAAGTTTAATTTTTCATTAAGTTATAGCAATAAAATAAAACCGTTTCTTTTGACTATTTGAATGAACAGTTTTATAACCTTTACAATAATTTTTTATTAAGCAATAATTTTTTAATATTTAAATAATTATGCAAATTAAAAGATACATATAAAAATAGTTCTCTGTAAATATTAAATTAGTAAAAACTCGAAAATTATTGTTATAAATAAATAACAAATATTATGAGTGAATTTTTGAAAATTTTTTATTATAAGCTAATTTCAATTTATTTATTAGAGACTTTGATTTTAGAAATTATTTTATTAAAGATAATTAAAGTAAGTTTTGATAAACTGAATTTGAAATAAATTATGGGTTTTACCTAACTTTACAATTATTGAATATTTTCTTATTTACAATTTAAAATTTTAAAAATTAAAAAATAATAAGATTTTGATTATTAGAATTAAAATTTTTATATAATTTATAATTATTGAATAATTTTATATATTTAAATTATAAAACTTAATAATTATAAAATAATAAAAATTTTATATAATTTGATTTAAATAATTAATATTTTTGTAATTTAATATTTTAAATTTTATGAATAAAAAAATTAATTATATCATCTTATAATTTTAAATAAGAACACATAATTAATAGTCAATTAATAATTTGATACAACAAATTTCTAACTCTAAATTCCGAATTCCATTTTACCCTAAATTCCCATCTTAAACAAAGAAACCCTAATTTTTCCCTTTCCCCATCATCTGAAACACGCAACCCTTCACCCCCTTTCTATTTCAACCCATGCACACACAGCAGAGGAAAAGAAGAGAGGAATGAAGCCCTTCACATCGCCGTCAGATCTGAAGCCGCCGAGGATCTGAATGCCGTCGAAGCTGCAGCGTCGTGTCACCGTCGCTGTGCCTCCGCCGAACGCGTCACAACGCTGCTGCCATGATGTCATTGCTGTTGCGAGGGAGAATAGATGCGTGAGAAAGGAAGCTCGCAGGGGAGAAAGAAGACGTCGCCTGTGTCGCCAGCTCCGTTGCGTCTGATCTCCACTGTCGCCGTCGAAGGTCCGTCACCATGGCCGTAGAAAGGAGCCGTCGTTCATGCTTGTAGCCACCAAAAGAGGAGCCTCTGCCGCCGTCGATTGTTATTGGAGAACACACCGCCATGCCTCTGGTCGTCGGAATCATGGACTGGAGAGAAGGGGGCTGCCTCTCCTGTTGCTGCTGCTTCGTTCTTTTATTGTAAGCCATCTCTGTTTCCAATTTCATTGAATTCATTTCTATTTTCGATTCCATTGAGTTTGAATTCTCCATTTTGCTATAACCATGGTCACTGTTGTTGGAGTTTAATTGATTTGGTTTCTGTTTTGATTTGAATATTGATTTGGTATAATGCTACCTGTTTTGGTCACTGGTTCTCTGAGTTTAAATGATGGGTTATCTCAATGATAATATTCTAGGTGATTGAGTGATGCAACTTTTATGATTTTGATTTGGTAATTAGTTCTCTGAAAATGTTGTTCTGGTTTTGTTTTTATTTTAATATTAATTTTATATTGATTTAGTATAATGCTGTGTGATTTTGATTTGGAATTAGTTCTCTGTAAATGCTACTTTTATTTTAATTTGATTTTAATATTGATTTGGTATAGTGCTATTCTGATTTTGATTTGGTAATTGGTTATCTGAAAATGCTGTTCTGATTTTGTGTTGGTTTCAATATTGATGTTGGTCGATGCTCTGTTTTAGTCATTGATTTAAAATAGAAAAATATTACCACAATTATGAAGATTTGTATATGATTGATTGGTTTGGTGGCTTCTACTCATGTGCTATTATTTTGAGTCTCTTTGAACTGTTCAATGCAAATAAGTTTGATTTGTTGTTAATTTTTGGATGTCATAAATCAGAAAAGTGTTTTGGTTCACTAAGTATAATGAATTTGTCTATTTCTGCCAGTAGAGAAAAGAGAAAAGAGACCACAGTTTTTTACCACAGCTTGTCAATTACTGTTGGAGCCGTTAGGAACACTGCCGCTATTTGCAGTTGCAGTTGTCACTGTCGTCAACGATAGTGGCGTTGTAGCCGTCACTACTGCCGTCTCTTGTTACCACTTAGCCTCCACCATCCTACGGCCACCAACAGAGATTATATATATATATATAAAGATTTTTATGTGAGTTTAAGATTTTTTAGAATTATTGATTAAATTAGAGTAGTGAAGTTTGTGATTAGGATTTGGTATAGTATTTTTAAGGTCTTTTAGATTTTTTTTTTAGTTTAAGATTTTGTTAGGTATTTTACCAAATTATTGATTATATTAGGATAATGAAGTTTGTGATTAGGGTTCAATTTGGTTTAGGGTTTTTAGTTTTTTCAGATTTTTTTTGTGAGTTTAGGGTTTTGTTATGTATTTTATTATCAACTTATTGATTAAATTAGAGTAACGAAATTTGTGATTAGGATTTCTTATGTTAATTTAATATAGATAGAAATTAAATTAAGTTAAGGTAAGTTAAGTAGAGTGAGATTAAGAGTGACCAACGTTGTTGGAAGACTTTGTGTAATTTGTTGAATTAATTAGTTTCACCTTGTGAGTTTAATAAGCTTTCTCTTTTATTAGGACAGTGCTATTTCTCTGAGATCAATTGGATTTTGCTTCTTCCGTATTCTGTGTATCCGTGTTCTAGGTAGGTTTTCTATCTCTAACTATAATCAATTATTTGAGTTTTATGTTGGACTTAAATTTCCTAAAATAGTGTTTTAGGATGGAAGTGGGAGAAGGTCGCATAGAGGCACCTTATTGAAACCCTTATTTGCTGTAAAATTGTGGAGTTATAAGGGGTTATGCACTAGAATGGTTAGGATCTGATGTGTTATTGAATTTGTGTTTATTCTAATTTATGCCTACATTTGTTTTCTCTGTGAAAACTGTTATGTTTATTTGATGGATGTCTCTGAATTAAGGAAATGCTCTACCGAAATTTCGTTTAATTTGTTTTAGAACATGTTTGGTTTGTCAGAAAATGATAATATGTATTCAGCGGGAGATTCTAATTATAAGGGACACTTTGCCAAAATTTCTAAAAATTTAATAATTTTCGTTGATCGTTGAATTCTAGGGTGTGTTTCAATATAATTCCAAGTAATCGTCTATGGATGTATAAGAGGGATAACGATGGTCGGGGGGTTTAAAACCTGAATTCTTTGAGGGAGTTTATGCGTTTGTTGCGCATGTCTTCAGTATGGAACTGTTTATTTCTGAAGGTGTATCTAGGTGTCTGTGTCAAAAGTATTGACTAAATAAGTGGTTAGGACCTGCAAACATAACGCTTCACCTCTACCGTAATGGGTTCAAGGATGGGTATTGGATGTGGACGAAACACGGAGAAGTGGACGAGCAAGGAATTAACCAGTCTGCCTCTAATTTGAATAGGTCTGGTTGTCAATCAACGAGGGTTCAGGTGGTGAGAGACCTAAACATGGATTAAATAATTTGGGAGGCTAACCGAGAGAGATACAACGAGATGGTGTGTGATGCAACAAGTGTTACGAAATTGGAAGAGGTTGAAGAAGAGTCTGACCTGGAAGCGAAGAGATTTTATCATATGTTAGAATTTGCTACGAAACCTTTGTACGAGGGATGCGTTCATTCGGAGTTATCTACGTGTGTTAGAATAATGAGTATTAAGTCGAAATCAAATCATACCCAAGAGTCTTTTGATAAGTGGGTCACCCTTTGCCACGAACTGGTACCTGTAGGGTCAACTGGCATCCCCGAAACCACTACAAAGCAAAGAAGCTAGTTTCGAAATTAGGTCTAAATGTAGTGAAAGTTTATTGTTGTTTGACTGGTTGTATGCTGTAATACAAGACGGATGCAAAGCTTAATGAATGCAGATTTTGTAGATCACCGAGGTTCCAAGTTGAGAGAGAACAGATTGGTAAACGCTGGTTAAAGAGAATTCCAATGAAACAGATGCACTACTTGCCCTTAATCGAGTCCATCCTACATTTATGAGTCAGCCCAAGAACATTAGACTAGCTTTATGCTCTGACGGGTTCACACCAAATTCCAATTTTGGTAACTCCTACTCTTGTTAGCTCATAGTCGTGATACCTTATAACCTGAGTCTTGAAATGTGCATGAAGGATCCATACATGTTTCTAACATGCAAGATACCTGGTCCTAGTAATCCAAAGGCTAAAATAGATGTCTTCTTGCAATCCTTGGTGGACGAGTTGCAGGAATTGTGGATCCATGGTGTACAAACGTATGATATTTCAACGAAGACAAACCTTCAACTATGGGCAGCATTGATGTGGACCATTAATGACTTCCCTACATACGACATGTTGTTAGGTTGGTGCACTTCGAGCAGAATGACATGTCCCTATTGTGTAGAGGATACGAAGGCATTTTGGTTGACGAATGACGGTAAGAACTCGTGGTTTGATTTCCACCAAAGATTCCTTGACATGGATCATCATTTTCGGTGCAACAAGGACTCGTTCAAAAATAATAAAACTGAACACGAAGAGGCACTTGTAAGGTTGGGTGGTAGGCAAGTTTGGCAGCGTGTCAAAAGAATTCCATGGATCATCGATAACGGGGTAGGTCTGAGACCTCCGGATATGGCACAGAGCATAACTGGACTAAATAGAGTATATGTTGAGAGTTGCCTTATTAGAAAGACAACTTGGCACGACATTGTCTTGATGTGATGCACATTAAAAAAAAAACGTGTTTGATAACATCATGCAAATGATAATGGATGATGAGCGAACAAAGGACAACAATAAGGCTAGGTTAGACTTGATGAAAATTTGAAGGTGTCCAGATTTAAACTTAAGGAGACTTGATAACGGACGGTGACCTAAACCAAAGGCGGTGTTCGTTCTAATGAAGGAGCAGAGACAAAATGTTTGTAAGTGGATTAGAGGATTAAGGTTTTTTGATGGTTACACCTCTAACTTGGGCAAGTGTGCAAATGTGTCACAAGGTAGGCTTGCTGGGTTAAAGAGTCATGACTGTCACATATTCATGGAGTCCTTCCTGTCGCATTCAGAGAACTTCCAACCAACATCTGAAAATCCCTCACAAAAATAAGTGAGTTCTTTAGGGAGTTATGTGCTACAAAACTTAACATTAATGACCTCACAGTCATGGACAAGAGCATTCCCATCATACTTTGTAAGCTAGAGAGGATATTCCCTCCATCCTTTTTTGACGTTGTGGAACATTTAGCAGTCCACCTACTGTACAAAGAAATACAATATGGGTAGGTCCAATTTCGGTGAATGCACCCATTTGAGAGGATGATTGGTTCATTCAAGCGCTCTATGAAGAATAGAGCTCAGATTGAGAGCAACATTTACGAAGCATTCCTAGCTAAAGAAACTTTCGCATTTTGCTAATTCTATTTTCAGTCTCATGTTGAGTCACGTAGAACAATGGTTGCAAGGAGCGATGAGAGGGGAGAATCCTCGTCAAGTGGAACAACATACCCAATCTTTTTTCCAGAAGGAGCTGCAATGGGTGCGGGTAGTGACTACTGGTTAGAGCAGAAGGAAATCGATGCTGCACATCTGCATGTGTTGCCTAACTGTGACCAAATTTTACCTTACCTCATGCGAGGTTTTTAAGTCTTCCTAAATATTGTAATCAATAAGATACTAGCTTCTTAATCTAATTAAAACTTTATTATCCTATTCTATCATATAGATTATTCCAGAGGCAAATCCTGAGACCTCATTGAACAATTTTTCACGTTGGTTCAGAGAATGCGTTAGCGTCCAACTAATTGACACAACAGATTCAGAACTAGTTACACTTAGTTGGGGCCCAATGAATAAGGCCACTAGCTACCCGATATACAACGTTAATGAATATCAGTTCCATACCTTACAGTGGTCGATTAAAAAAAATGAATAACACTGGAGTTTGGGTTCATGGGATGCAGGTGGGGTAATTCTGATTGATTTAGTATGTTGCACAACATAATTAAATTATAGTATTTTTGTCATACTACGTACAAGGGGTGAGTGTTTAAATTTTAATGGTATGATCCAAGTTTGTGACAAGGAACATGTAAGCTCAAGGATTACGATATCACTGAAGTTAGTGTAACCAGAAAATATAGACACTATGATCCTTTTATACTACCTCAAAATACACGACAGGTATACTATTTACCTTATCCTGGTTCATGCAAGTTTAGTTGGGTGGTTGTCGTTAAGACTAAACCAAGAGGCCGCATCGAGTCTGATGATAGGATAGAAGGTCAGGAATTTTACCAGATTGAGGACCCAACTCCTTCGAGAGCAGTTGTTGATACTGGTGAGCCAATCACCCTTAGGTCTGTCGTTATGGATGATGACATCATTGACCTTGGACTAGATGCTGACACACTTCCACCAGAGGACGATGATCTTCAACAAGAAGACGAGGTCAATGGTGATGAAAAAGAGAAAGACGAGTTCGATGATAACCAGAAAACTACCTCAGAAGAGGAGGATGGTGAACCAGAGGAAAGAGATGATGAATCTAATAAGAGTTAATGTAAACATAGTTTTGTGATGTATATTTTTTTAAGAAACTTTGCGTATTTGTAATATATATTTCAGCAAATGTAAACATAGTTCTGTGATTAATATAGTTAGCATTGTTTCAGATATTTCCGTTACCATTATTTCGTATTTGAAATTTATATTTTTCGTACTTCACATCAGGTTTAAAGCACTATTTCAATTGTTAATTATCAGGTTACATTAGAGATTGTCGCGAAAAGATAATTAATAAAATAAAAAAAATATGTCGTCAGAATTACTGTCAGAATATTTTGACGTAACAGGCTAATCAAATTTTTTATAAAAAATTTTTAAAAACATTTCTGTCGGTATTACCGGCGGTTGAATCTGCCGGTAATATGGCGGGGGGAGATGGATGATGTGGCGCCAATATTACCGTCAAAAAATTTTGACGGTAACGCCTACCATATTCCATTTTCATGATAACTATATTCTGTCGCTAAATCCGACGGTAATTACGGTTAGACAAAAATAATCCGACGATAAATATTTATCGGCGTGGTTTATACCGTCTGATTTCTTCCAATGGTAACTAACTTACCGTCGGATTTTTTTATTTTTCTGACGGTAAATCTGATGGTACCTAGCATTTTTCTTGTAGTGTTTCAAGAGATAACTTTAAGAATATTCACTAGTATTGATATTGACTTGAGCGTCGATGTCCTTTTTGCAAGTCCAACGCACGAGTTAGATTTTTGAGGACCATATAGTCCGACCAAGGGTCTCGAAGCAAGAGTCTTCCTGGTGTTAACGAGTTATACCTTGGAGTGTAGTTTCTAGCTAGAATATTTGGCGCCCACTGTGGGGCCTGGTTTCAAGACTTGACCCCACATTTTGTTATTTTTCCTCTTATTTCCTTTTCTTCTTTTTTCTCTTCAGGATTTTTGAACCATGACTGATAAACCACTATTTTATGGTTTATCTTGTGTTTAATTGAGTGGTTTCATCAAGTTTTCACCCACTTATTCATACTAATTGCATGATTTTATAATCCCTTCCTAATATTGTTTTATGATTGAAAAATTGCTTCCTAGAGATATTTAATTAGTATATTTTAATTCTCCTTTATACCATTCAATACCATGATCCATGTGTTAAGTGTTTCAGGCTTTATAGGGCAGGAATGACCTAGAAAATGGAGAGGAAGCTTGCAAAAATGGAAGGAACACAAGAAACTAAGGAGATGACCAGCGAATACCGACGCGCGCGCATGGCTCACGCGAGCGCGCGGAATGGAGAAAATTGCAGCGACGCGTGCGCGTGCCTGACGCGTACGCGTGGATTGGAGTTTGCACAAATGACGCGAATGCGTGGACGACGCGTACGCGTGACCTTCGCGATCTGCAGAATTAACAGAAAATGCTGAGGGCGATTTCGAGCCATGTTTTGACCCAGATTTCGGCCCAGAAACACAGAATAAAGCCAGGAAACATGCAGAGACTCATATTTTATTGATTGAATATAATTGTCAATACAAACAGATTGTTAGTTTGAAAGAGTTGATAATCTAACTTGGACATTTAATGTTTGATCTATGCTACTCATGCCTTTTCCGGCATGCCAATAAACATCTTGCATTTAATAGCCATCACATGCACTTGCTATATTTCCATTGATGAACTTTTCACATGTAGTCATGACCATGTGTTAACGACATCCTTCTTTATCGTGCATTGATTATCACCTATACTATCCTCTCCCTTGCTCGAACCCTTAGCTTTACATATTACTTTCTTTTTTCCCTTTGAGGCGGATTTTTGCTGGTTAAAAGCTATACTCGCAACGCTATTCTATTATATTATAATCTCTTAATTGGTCTAACTTCCGTCGCTCGTCAATGATGAACAATTCCATAACTCCACCACCACCTTTAACTCATGCTAAGCTTTAGCCATGAACGCTGCTCTACAGGTGGAGGTTCAAAAGATGGTTGACCTCTTGGCAGCCAAACCAAATAACGACAAAGAGAACGAGAAGCGCAAGAATGTTAATGATGGAAATCCTAACAAAGAACACCATTCTGAATCAAACACGAAGATAAGAAGGACATCTCACAAGACAAAAAGATGGAGAACAAATACTTTTTCCGAAGAAATAATGAATTTTCAAATGCAAAGAAACTTCACGCTTCCAACAACATTGAAGCCTTATGAGGGGATTGGTGACCCAATGTACACGTCACTAAGTTCAAATCTATGATGTTTTTAAATGGTGCCTCTGACCCTATTTTATGTCGATCTTTTCCCACCTTTTTGGATGGAGTTGCTTTATTTTGGTTTTCAAATTCACCTGCAGGTTTAATTTCAGGCTTCAACGAGTTTGCCGATTTATTTGTGAACAACTTTGTAGCATCCAAAATCTATGTATGAGACTCGGATTACCTCAACACAATTAAGCAAGGGCAACATGAAAGCCTGAAGGACTATATGACGAGATTTGCAAAGGCAGTAATAAAAATTTTTGACCTTAATCCCAAAGTCTATTTACACGCTTTGAAAAGCGGACTTCGTCCCGAAAAATTTCAAGAGGCAATAGAAATAGCAAAGTTGAAAACGCTGACCAAATTCAGGGATAAGACGACCGGTCAAATTGAGATCAAGGAACTAAGAGAAGCAAGGAGATTGGAAAAACTGTTACCCCACAGGGACTGTGATAGGCAAAGCAAAATAGGCAACATCCGAGATAACAAAAAAGGGTTTAAGTTGACACCAAAGTTCGACTCCTACACATAGTTCAACACAAGAAGGGAAGACATAATAAAAGAGATCCTACAAGCCAAACTCATCAAACCTCCCAACAGAGCTGGGACCTACCAGGACAAAAAATATGTCGATAAAAATAAACACTGTGCATTTTACCAGAAATTCGGGCACCCAACCGACGAATGTGTAGTAGCAAAGGACCTCTTAGAATGACTGGCGCGATAGTGATTACTGGATATATGTCAATGGCCGAATCCAAAGGGATGCGACGAGCATTCTAATAACAAAGGAACAACTGAACTCAACCTCAGCTGCAAAGGACAATGTGAGATGGTCCACTCCGAATCCACCTCCCATGACAAGAAAGGTCATTAGCTACATCTCAAGAGGATTGGCGTGCGGAGGAATTACTAGTTCTGCCAGAAAAAGGAGTTACAGGACCATGCTAACTCTAGCAGAGGAGGGGTTAGGGTCACATGAGCCGACCTGTTCTGTTCCGAGTATCACCTTCAACGCATCCGACTTTCAATCCCAAAACCCAAACCTGGACAACTTTATGGTAATATCTGTAACCATAGGGGAGGCAACAGTTCGAAAAGTCCTAATGGATCCCAGAAGCAGTGCTGATGTACTGCTCTTGTCAACCTTCTAGAAAATGCAACTAAATAAGAATACTCTACAACCTTCATCCAGAGAGCTTAGTCAGCTTCTCCAGAGAAAGAGTTCCAAATAACAGGTTATATTTGGTTAATGACGACTTTAGGAGAATATCCCCAATCGAAAACCTTAGATATTCAATACCTAGTGGTTGATTGCGTCAGCCCTTATAACATCATATTAGGGCGACCATCGTTAAATTCTTTTGGCGCTATTATTTCCACAATTCACTTGTGTGTTAAGTTTCATGTACAAGATAAATTAATTGCAACAGTACATTCCAATAATGAGACAAGACAATGCTATAATGCGAGACTAAAAGCCTGGTTACCAACCTCGGATACAATCCAGTGGATCAACTCGTGTACAATGCCGATGACATTCCAATGCTAGCCGAGCTTGATCCCTGGTCTAATAGAGACAGCTGACCACCACCAACGGACAGCCTCCACAGGTTATGCCTAGCCGACAATGAATCACAATACACTAACATCGGCTATGCTTTTACTGCAGGGAAAATACAAAAGCTCGTCACCCTACTATGAGCAAATGCGGATCTATTTGTATGGACCCCAATGGATATGCCTGGAATCAACCCAAACGTCATGTGCCACAAGGTCGCCCTGGACTTGAAAGGTCGCCCAATACGTCAGAAAAAGCGCAACCTCAGAAGGGAAAGAGAAGAAGCGGCTGTCAAAGAAACCCAAAAATTATTAAGTGTGGGTTTCATAAGAGAAATCCTATTTACATCATGGCTAGCAAATGTGATCATGGTGAAGAAGACCTCGGGCAAGTGGCGTATGTGTGTTGATTTTACGGATTTGAACAAAACTTGCTCAAATGACTCATACCCGTTGTTGAACATTGATAAATTGGTGGATAACACATTAGGTTTTAAAGTTCTAAGTTTTATGGATGCTTATTTAGGCTATAATTAGATACTAATGCATCTGGTAGACCAAGACAAAACCACATTTATAACTGACCATGGCAATTTTTGTTACAAAGTAATGATCTTTGGCCTCAATAATGCAGGTGTAACATACCAGAGATTGATGGACAAGATTTTTCGAAACCAAATAGGTAGGAACATAGAGGTATATAAATAAGAAACTGAACAAGATCATCATTTCGACCTTGAAGAAGTTTTCCAGCAGCTAAGACGATACAACATATGACTGAACCCTGACAAATGTGCATTTGGGGTTAAAGGAGGCAAATTCCTTGGCTTCATGTTAACCCTCGGGGGATCAAAGCAAATCTAAAGAAGTGCCGAGCTGTAATAGAAATGAAGTCGCCGAACACAATTAAAGAAGTACAATAACTAACCGGACGCTTGGCAGCTCTATCATGTTTCTTACCCGCGATTACAGCAAAGTCATATCACCTTTTTAATAGCCTACAAAAAAAAAAAGATCTTCACATGGACATACGCCCATGAACAAGCGTTTGCCGATTTCAAAGATCTTCCACTTATGTTGTTAGCACTGTACTTGTCACATAAATAGGTATGGAATTACACCCAGTATATTTTGCCAACAAAGTACTACAGAACGTTGAAACTCGGTACCTAACCATCGAGAAAATGGCATTTTCTGCTGATCATCATGTCGCGACAACTCTACTATTATTTCGAAAGTCACGAGATCATAGTTCGAATAAATCAGCTGCTGCGCCAAATACTAATACGACCAGACCTGGCAGGCTGTTTAATTAAATGGTGAATAGAACTCTTGGAATATAACATCTCATACCAAACAAGAAGGTCGCTTAAGCCCCAGTTACTGGCTGATTTCATCGTTGGATTCACCACAACAGATGACGCCTTTTCAATGTGGGAAATGTACATTAATAGAGCCTTTAATGAAAATGAGTGCGGAGCCGAAATCATTATCAAAGACAAGACCAGCGTATATGCCGAGCAATCCACCAAATTCATGTTTAAAGCGAGCAAGAACCAATCCGAGTATGAGGCCTTGTTAGCCGGTCTACGCTTAGCCAGAGAAACAAATGTTCAACATCTTAAGGTCTAATGTGATTCATTGTTGGTCATCCAACAGGTAAATGGCAACTTCCAGGTAAAAGATTCCCTCTTAGAACAATATCTAAACATCGCAAAAAGTTTGATACAAAACTTTTAATATTTTGAAATCACACATATACCTAGAGAAGATAATAGTAGAGCGAACATTCTATCTAAACTAGCCACCTCTTCTAGGATCCTTGATATAGCACCGACATTATCACAACAAACTCATGGGAAACCAAGTATATGTAGCATAAATGTTTTGGCCTTGTCACAAACAACAGATTGGAGGACATCGTACGTGAATTATTTGAAACAGGAAAGATCCCTGCATCGAAAGGGAACCTAAGACAATTTAAAAAATGAGCAAGCCACTTTACCTTAGTTGGAGACGACCTATACAAAAGAGGATTCTCCAGGCCACTCTTGAAATGTCTTGGAACCGAGGAATCCAACCTCGTAATGTCAAAAGTATACGACAAAATTTGTGGTACACACATAGGGAGATGTAGTTTAGCTTCAAAACTTCTAAGAGTAGGATACTTCTGGCCTTTTCTCAAACAAGACTACCTGAAAAAAGTCTAACATTGTGACAATTGCCAAAAATGCGCACTAACAATCAACACTCCTGCCGAGCTGTTACACACTTTCAAAATATAATGGCCTTTTCACAGGTGGGAGTTTGACATCCTTAGACCCTTTTCAGTATCCCGGGACACTACAAGATAAATATTTAATTGAGGGAGAATTTTGGTGAAAGTTTCTAAAAGCCTCCACAATACATTTTATTTATGACAATTTAGGAAAGTTCCACTAATAATTAATTCATGATTAAAATTAAAAAATTTTCTCTCAAAACCTAATTTTTTCTTTTCGCAATAATGAGAGACTGAGTTATCTGAGAAGAGAACAGCGATGAAACCCTAAGTTTTCTACCGCCATTTCTGCCGCCGTTTTCGCTGCCGTTTTCGCCGTCGGCGCCGTTACCACTGCCGAGTCCATTGTGGTAGAAAGGTTCTGGATCAAGCCACCTCTTCTATCAACGCGTTTTCAGATATTTTCTCTCTATACTGTCGTTGCTACCATGTTGCCACCACAGTTTTTGCCGCCATTATCGCCACAGTTTCTGCCGTCGAGGCGACCGTAGTTGCCGCGATACAACGCATTTTCAGATCTGTTCACTCCCAAGTTTCTTCTTCAATGCCGCTTTCTCTTACTCCAATTTCTCCTTTGAACTGCTGCTGGTACTTCTTTTTCTTCTTCTTCCTAATTAATTTGCTGATTTTTTTTTGTGTTCATCCAAAGGTGCAATAAATTATAGAAATTAGTTTCAGCATTATATGCATTTGAGTCATTAATGCTGATATTTGTGTAACTTTTAGGTTTTGCAATTAGCGACTCTCTCTGCTTTCAGTTTTAGCATCTGCTTCTTCTATGCCGATTACAAAGTGAGTTTGTTTGGATGTCGCTTGAGCAGTTCCTTCTGGCCAAAGGGATTTTTGCGGTAAATTATACTTATAACAAATATGCCATTACGTTATAGGTTGAGACTTTCAGTGCTAAGGATTAGTTTCATTATAGAATCTGTGTCATTGAAGTGAAAATGAAAAGATGCACTGCACATTCATAAATATAAATATATAGACAATTCATTTATTTTATTTTAATTAAATTCAATGTTAAATCATGGGAGTCTGCCCTATTGTGCACATTTAAAAGAAAACTGTGAAATTTTGAAAGGGTGGAGTTATAACATACAACTATGACTTATCCATTCCTTTGCTTTTTATTTGTCAGCATGGAAAGTAGACAGCATTATCCATTGCTCTAGATGAATAGGCATGTATTTAATCTTTGTAAATGATTGATTATAGGAAAGGATATTGGAAACCGAGTACAGGAGGGTTGTTACTCCATGAAAGGAGGAAGACCCTTCTATGCATGATGATTGGGTCAGTGCTGTTGATGGTTCATCTTCTCGGTAAGCATCTAAATGTGTAGTGTTTACTTTTCTTAAAGACTTACATATAATAATTCAGCCTTGAGTTTGTATTTTATCAACGGTATAATTGATCTAGGACATAGTATGCTTGCAACTTATTGTATCCTTTAATTTGTTGTTCATATTTGCTAATGGCAAGAGTAATCGTCGTAAAATTTTGGCAACATTGGGACCACATACATTGTCTTTTTAGGTGTCTTCTCTATGAAATTTCTTTATAATGGAGCTAGATTATAGTAGTATAACTAGCCAGATAATACAACTACCTCTGCTTGTAAATAGGCTGTCAGCCTGTTATATATTTGTTAGGTAGATAAATGAATTTGTTTTATAACTTTTATTTAGAGTTAATCATTGATAATATATTTGTTTTAGTGGCTGAGATATTATACTTTTTGTTCTGTTCTACAAAGTAAAATTGATTACCTTAATGTCCTTCACTAAAAATACTAAGTTGAATTTTTTGCAGGTTTCTTTTGACAGGATGTTATGATGGTTTAGGGAGTTAATAATTTTGTGTCGTTTTGTTCTTCAAGAATAATTGATATATTTTATGGTTGAGTTGAGTGACATATCATTTTAAGTCTCTATCTAGTGAATTTCCATCATATGAATATATTTCAAGGTGTGGAAAGGTGCTGAATTATGTATCCATATGTTAGAGGGACATAGTAATGATGTTACATCTATTGGTATCATCAATCCAGAAGATATAGAAGACATGGAGTTTTTCCTACATGCTACTACCTTTCATTTTGTTTTTTTTTTTTGTATAATATTAACCGTTACAGATGCATCTTCTGTTTTTGTTGTGAAAATTCAAAGGTATCTAACAGTATTAGAAAGTTCATTGTTAATTCTCCCTGGCTATCAAGTTTAATGTTCCATTAATTTCGCTTTTTATTTTTTCTTATGTTTTTTTTCTTTCTATGGTGATGATACTGGGTTTTTAATGATATTATTATGATTATTTCTTAGTATTTTCAATGTTTCGATTTTTTGAAAGATAATTCTTAGTATGAACACAATTAAATTTGCATTATCCTTTAGTAACTCTCTTTTTATGTAGTTAGATTATATTAAAATATAGGACTTTTATGTAGTTAGATGATATTAAAATATTGAAGTTGTTATTTTATTTTGCTTTTTAAAGAAAAATAGTAATAGCTATGTAGAACAATACCATATGCAATTATGTTTAGAACTATTGATATTGAATTTTTTTTTATATATAGAGTTATGTCTTATATTGAGGAATTGTGTTATAAAAGATTTAGTTTTAAATTTTTATATTAAAAAATAAATTTCTAATTTGAGAGAATGTAAATGAGATGAGATTAATAAATATTTTGAAACTAAAAATAAATAAATAATTACAGGATTTGTGGAGGTTTGAAAATCTTATAAAATATTTAATTTATGTTAAATTAGAAAATCAATTTGTGGGGGTTTTAAACTTCCACAAAAGTGATTTAAAACCACCACAAAAGTCCAATATAAAATCCACACTAAACACACTGAATAGATCGTGGAGGTTTTTAAAAATTTTCACAAAAGACCTCGTGGCACCTCAAATTTTGGGGATTTAAAACTGCCACAAATAAACAAAAATCTTGTAGTGGGGTTAGGTAAAACTTTTACTTGTCGCGATCGATTATTTTACAAAGTGGATAAAGGCGCAACCACTAGCTAAAATAACCTCGGATAAGGTACGATATTTCATATGAAAGTTTCTTATATGTAGATATGGATTACCAAATGATATCGTTACTAATAATGGTAGACAGTTTACTGATAAGAAGATGGTATCATTTTTACAAAATCTCAATATAAAATACCATTTTTTCTCTGTCGAGCACCCACAGATTAATGGGCTCGTCGAGGCTGCTAACAAATTCATTTTGCAGACTTTACACAAGAAACTAGCAGATGGCAAAGGACAATGGGCCGATCTCATCCTTGAAATCTTATGGAGCTATAACACAACACCACATTTGACAATAAAAGAAACACCATTCCAATTAGTTTACGGGGCAAATTCAATGATTCCAATGGAAATTTCACAAAGATCGTTAAGAACTGAGTTTTCAAATAACGAGGTTAATGCACAAGCACGACAAGCCGAACTAGATACATTAACGAGGAGCGTGACTCAGCTAGACTCAAACAGCAGGTGATGCAGGTTGTCATACAACAAAAGAGTATGATCGCAAGCATTGCAACAGGGAGACCTCGTCCTACGCAAAGTTGAAGATGTTCAGAAACCTCCAGGGCAAGGAAAACTTGCTGCCACATGGGAAAGACCTTTCAAAGTGTCAAAGGTGCACGGACGAGGAGCATACTCTTTACAAACTATGATAGGGACTGAGCTTCCAAACACATTATGTGTAAAAGCCGAATCCGAGAGACACTCTTTTTCCTGCCATCGAGGTTTTTCCCATGAAAGATTTTTTCTCGGGGAGGTTTTAATGAGGCCGATCACTTCGCACCTTCTATATCGGAAGGTTTCATCAAAACATTCAAAATAATATTTAGTATCTTTCACTAATTCTATCTAACCAACAAAATAAAGTTGGAAATCCAAAATATGCGGTTAAAGCAAAACATCATTCATCAAACTTCAAACAAGCATACGGATCCATACAAGTATTGGTGTTTAACACCAGACCATCCATCAAAATATACAAAATAGAAAAGTTTACCAAATTACAAACAAAAAGTCATGCAAATAAAAGTACTAAAGTTAATCAAATTTTTCGACAGTTTTCACATTATCATCTTCTCCTTTACCACCTGCCTCATCGTCCACAAGTTTGCCATTCACCATAATTTTAGTAACGTCAAGGTTGCTGGCGCCAAAATCGGGAGAAAAAGCCGTCACCTGACTCATAGCGCGGTCACAACCCGCTTCAAACATTTTCAACACCTCATTTTCAAGCTCATGAACCCTAGAAATTAGTTTTCCTTTTCCATTGTTAGCATCCTTGATCTGGCCTTGCAAAGTTTGGATCTGATCATGCAGCTTTGACATTTCTTCCTCTTTGCTCTTTATTTTGGAGGTCGCATCGATGATAACTTCATCTCTTTCCTTCAGGGGTTTCTCTATTTCCAATACCCTACTCGTCTCTTTCCTCTCTTCAACTCTGAGTAGCTCCGTAGTCCAACCCATACAGAGAATCCTAGCACTAAGAACCTGAAACGTATGCAAAAAGCTCGGTTACAAGTGGTCAAAACAAAAAAAATTTGGAAACTTTCTTTCTTACCTGCATGTATTGCCCCACCACCTCTTTCCAACCTCCTTCAGCAAATTCACATCAACTAGATACTGAGCAACCTTGTCATCCAACTCGGGAAACGAAAATCTTTCACTCCAAACAGAATGGGCATTCATGCCCCTAAGAAAGCCATGAAGACGCATCTGCTTCCCAAATTCGTTGCCCTCTCTAAATTCTAAATTTGCAACAAAAAGAACTTCAAGAGATTTCTCTGAGTCTGGCTTTTTTCTTTTCACAGGACGAGCACTAGATTGTGTCGTATCCATCCCCACGTCTTTACCAGCAAAGGAAACTTGCTTGTCATTTTTCTTTTTCTGATCTAGGAATGATCTCATCCGTGTTGAGGACAAGCTCGGAACTTTTCCATTTGTCACAAAGAGTGGAAGTTAGCCAGAGAAGCATACCTTACGCAAAATAAAATCCCCACCCCATGTTGGTAACTTACCTATATATTCCCTCAAAGCTTCTTTATCATTTTCCACTTTTAACATATTCGAAATAGACAATAACTTTCCTGACAAAAAACAATCTATCAAAAATTCCAAAATCAAATTTTCTTCCTTATCCCTCCTCAAAGCATCTAATATTTGCATCGGTTCGGGACACTAATAAAGAGGAAATTTTTTCCCTAACTCATCATCTAAGAAAAAGGGATATTTAGTTTCGGATGGGTGCACTTTTACAAATATTTCTTTAAAATTCTTAAAGGAAGATTTATATAAAACAAATAGAGACCGCCTTTGGTAATTACTAAGATTTACCCAGAGATCTCTGTGCACCCCCTTTGTCTGGAACAATGAGAAAAAGATATTTAGAGAAGGTGGAGTCTCCAAGAACTCCATCAGACACTCATAGGCTCGAAGGAAAGCCTACAAGTTAGGATGTAATTGTGACGGAGCACAATTCAATTGCGTCAATACTTTGTATTCCAAATTCGAAAATAAAAACCTAACATTCAACTTAGTCAAGACACAAACATAAAAATAGAAGTAAGCCCAATCACCCTTTTTCTTACACATTCTCTCCTCACCACGATTGGGAGGAGCTCCACACCAACCGACACACCATCCCTAACCCAGTTACCAGCATTAAGTTCAGAAATCTTTTCTATACTATAGTAAAGGGAAGCACAACATTTGGCATCAACATGCACCCACACATACAACTCATCTTTTACCTCTATCACTTTATCTCTAGCCATGAAGGGCAGGAAAGAAGACAAGAAGTGAACAAGCTAAGAAAATAAAAATACTAACCTTTCAAAATCATTTCTCCATTAGATAAAGTTTGTGCAAGTAAAACAAAATCTATTCCCAACGTGTGAATAAGAGAGGGTAATAAAAGATCCAAAAAACCCACTATCACACGATCTAAGTCATTTATAATCACTAGCCATTTGATCAATGAAACTGTTCAGCTACTATAAAAAATAAATGGTCCTGATTTTCTCGAGATAACCGCATGGCAATAATTATTACACAAAGCACATTAAAAATAGCACGCACCCTTGGTATTCCTTAAAAATATGTTCAAACCCAAGCTTGTCAGTGTTAAATAAAACAACCGCGTGTTGACCTTGGGGGCTACTAGGACAAGCTTACAAAGTTTCTGAGGTATAACGTTACGACAAAAGCTCAACTTGCTCACAACAAAATGATGTAAGAGTAAGTCAAGTTTAGGGGCTGTGATCTGTACTCAAATAACTCGGACGCACGACGCTATACCTCGAAATCGACTTTTAAATATTGAAAACTTCGCACTATCAAGTAACCATTTTTCAGCACCTCTGTAGTGCCTACCCATATCTCGCCATAGCATATACAGTTCGGTTACTATTGCACAACATTAAATAGACGATAATCAAGACTATAGAGAGACATCGAATCGTCATTAGATAACTTTAAAAATATTCACTAATATTGATATTGACTTGACCGTCAAAAATTTTTTTTGCAGGTCTAAGTACGAGTCAAATTTTCGAAGAATATATAATCCGATCGAAGGTGTTGAAGTAGGAGTCTTCCCGGTGTTAAGAGCTACCTCAGTGTAGTTCCTGGCTGGAACAATTTTTATACTAAAAAACTTTCACTATTTACTAGACTTGTACGTGACTATGTGTCACATTTTAAATGGATTAGAACAAAAGTGGTGGTTTGACCCGAAATAAATGTTTGCTAGACCTAGGGGTGGCAAGCGGGGAAGCCCGCCCGGCCAAAAGCTTGTCCCGCCCCGCCTAGTGAGGCGGTCCCAGAATCCCAGCCTGCCCCGCCTAACGACGGGCTGGCGGGCCTGCGGGCTAAGCCCGCCAAATATCTTTTTTTTTTTACTTTTAACTATTAAATAATATATATAAATGTATAAAAAAATTCTTCTGTTTTTTACTTTTAACTATTATAATTTCTAAAAGTATAAACAAATTATAATTTTTATATTCACAAACATTAAAGTCTTTGTAATTATAAATATCTAATAAACATAATTATAAACCAAGTTTTCATCCAAAACATAATTATGAATATTGTTCCCAAAGAAAAATAAACATAATCCAAAACATAATTATAAATATTGTCTCTAAAACAAAATAAACATAATCCAAAACACTCAATTTTCATTTTCATTCTCTTGTAAGTTGGGTTGGGAAAAGTTGGGTTTTGACAAAAAAAATTGTAAAAATACGCCTTGCCAAAAAAATAATAAGCCTGGCGGGAAAGTCCACCCCGCCTCGCCAAAACCCGTGGTTTAAGCGGTGCGGATTAGACAGACTTTTGATATTTGGCGGTCTTAATTTTTCAGCCCAACCCACTTTTTTTGGCGGGTTACGCGGACCGATCCGACGGGTTTAGGCCCGTTTGCCACTCTTAGCTAGACCACATGAGCCCACCGGTACTCGCTATTGGCTAATGGCTACGTTGGTTTGATTTAACTATTTAAGAGCGAGAAAGGAAATATGACACCGTTTTAGGTTTAAATCTCGCGCGCAACTCTTCTCGACACATTTGGAGCCAAATGAGAGAGTGATCAAAGAAGAAGAGGGAGCAAAATGGTTCAAGTGTGTTTCGTTCTGGATCTGCGCAGCTTGGCACCTCCATTGCTGAGAGACCTTAAGCAGGTACATACCTTCAACTTCCTTCTCCCTATATGATTCGTACGCTTTCTTCCGTCGCTTGCTATCTTTTGAGCCTCTCTAACAATCATCTGAGCTGCGAAGAACACGCAACGGCACCGTTCCATATAAATATTGATCTCTTATTCTTCTTTTGGTCAATTTTCAGTCCCTGCTTCAACTCGCCAATTTCTATGCCGTTTCAACTTCTTCCTCGTTACTTGGCCGCAAATCAACCGCTGTTACCGATAAGATCGGCTTGTGCTACGTTTTCAAGAATCGCTTATCTTCGTCCGACGATGTACTCTTTCAGACTTTCACTAGCACCGATTTATCTATTTAGTTATTTATTTTCAGTTTGTGATTTGATTGACAAATTCGAAATGCACGAGTCACAATGCATAGCAATTTACAATCCATGCGAGCGAGTAATAGAGACTGAATCGGGTGATAATGTAGTTAAAGATCGCGTATACTCCCAGGGGAAACTTCAACCTACGCGATTTCCACCACGCTGTTAACAACCTGCCTTCCGATGCTTTTCTTCCCGATGCCTATATCAGTTCCGGTGCTCTCTTTGTCTCTTTCTCTATGAGCAATTTAGATTTTCCTTTTCTGTTAGAAACAGCGTATATGTATTGAGTAATTTGGTCATTTATGTTCAGATGTGATGATTTCGACAGTTTTGAGCGATAAAGTATTGTATTCATGGCAAGGGAAAGATATTGAGAGAAAAGTAATCTTTGTAACTTCGAGCTTGCCGGAAGATGTGGACTCTATAATGCAAAAAAGCCTGATGGTGAGCAGTTCTATTCGTGACATGCGTTTTGTGCTTTAATGTGTTTCGTGATGAACTTGATTACAAAACTTAAGACTGCACTTTTTTTTCCCTTTCAAAAGGATGCTGCAGATAAATGTGTTTCAGTTGATTTTGCTGTATTTCAGCAAAAGTCAAGTCATCTGACGGATACGCGTGAAAACATTCACAATTTTCGTCGTGGTATTTCTCATCTTGATAATTGCTCAATTCAGACCTATATTCCAGGTTAAGTACTCTTACTATGTTTGCTCTAGGGATTAGGATATAGGCATTTGGACTATGGCACTTGTGGAACATAAAGAAATAAAATATCTCTTGCAGACCTGAGAAGTTTATGGGAATCGTTTTGGAAAATTGCAGATTTCAGAGTGTTACACAGCCTAGTTAAAAGATGGTTGCGGGTTTTGAAGGATGACATGGAGGAGCCACTCTTAGCTCGTCTTACTTTCAAAGACAATCTTTTGGATTCTGTGAACCATATATTCTTCAACCTGTTTGCACTAGTCAATCCAATGACAAGCAGCTTCAGTCAGTGTCAGGTAATGGTATTCCAAATCCAATGGGATAAACCACTTCCCCAATCCTCATATGTATGTTGGAACATAGGAAACCATGTTGTTGTAGGCCAAAATAATGTCAATGCTTTAATTCCTGTTAGTTCTGCCTTTGGAAAGTCCTTTACAGCATTTATCATGAAATCTCGTGGAATATAGTGGTTACAGATCCCCCTAAACAAAAAAAACTTTTTTTTTCTCTTTTAGATTTCAGTTCCACTCATTTCAAGGAATTAAGAGATGCGTTTATTATTGGAATTGTACAGACATGCAGATGTCATGGTATTCCTTTAGGGGATGATGAAAAAAATATCAATTTCTCTTGCCCCATCACAGGCTGCAATCTGGACACATGTGATCGTATTCAGAATTCTGTTAGAGTTGGGGAAAAAACAGTTCTTTTTCTTCCCTCATTCCACAATTCCCAGATGTTCAAGCAAATTACTTCACCAATTGACATGACTGTTAGTGAGAGGGTAAAATTGACATCTCTTGATGAAGGTTTGCATTTTGTTTATTCCAATTCATTTATGTCTTGATTTTATAGCATTATGCAACATGATTTCCTTCCCACTCCTCTCTTTTTTTTTGACACATTTCAATTAACTGCAACAAGCACTGGTGGTAATTAATACAACCTGGAGCGGTTTCTGTTTGGTTGAGTGATTGCACAATCAAATTGATCTATCTAATATATACAATAGTAACCTATTGGAAAGTAAGACAAAACCTTCACTTCATTTCGTTGACTTCTTCCTCCTCTGATCTTTAACTTCAATTTGTTGAGGCATATTCCAAACCAATTTCAATTTGGTTCCTTTTTCACCATCTACTCAGTTCTAAGTTATAACCAAGAAGAAAGCTTATTTCTGTATGTTAAATATAAATGTAGGTCTAATTATGGGCACATCCTTTGTTGTGATTCCTTCTCCTTATCATGTGATTGAAGGCACTTCAGATGATGCAGATCAGGCAGATTTGAATTCTCAAAGTGTGTTTACTACTTTGAATTGTTTTTGCTCAATGCTTATTGTTAAGCTCTTCTTCATAACGTTCTTGTTTCTTCCATTGTTCTGAGCATGACTACATTTTGGCAGTTTTTCGAGGTCTTTCTGGTGTTTTATATTCAATGGACCAAGGTTTAATCTGCTCCTCAAATTGTGATTTGGAAACAATGGCGGAGGCTGCTTATCGCTGCTACTACGTTATGCAACCATCAAATAATGGGCCAATGCTTTTGAGGGTGAGAATTACTGCCGTTTGCTCTATATCTCTAATTCTCTATTGTGTTCCGCACACACATTTAAATGGCAGTAACTAGCTAGTAACTATCCCTGTGCCGTTCTAATCTATTATTGATGTGTGACATAGAATGTAGGTATACTGATGACTGTATAATTAATGTGCATATAACATGCAGCGGGTGGCAGGGGCAGAAGAAGTTTTACGGGTTCCTGATGAAGGATTAGTTGATTCATTGGTTAATAAGGAAATTGAGAATTCTGTTCAAGCCTGTCTGCTAAAGGTTTGTTTTAAACATTTTGATGAAGAATTGTTTGGTTTTCCTTTTCCTCTTAGATGAATACTGATGAAGAACAATGCCATTGGCATTATTTTGTTGGAGCAGTGATTTTACCAAATTTTTTATATTGAATGCGTACAATGCAAAAGTGATTAAGTTCCATGTAATCTGGAATGGTGAAACCACAAATTGCTTGCAGATTAATCTAACAGACTATGATCCACTGCTACATGAAGGAGGCTTTCATCAGAAACTAAATTTTCTTGTCAAAGAAAGCCTACAATCGGGGTGAGTTTTCCCACCAGCTTAAAATGTGGTAATCCGCGAAGCTTGGACATGAATTAATGGTCAACGCATATCCCATCTGAGCGGATTTGGCCAGATATAGCAACTGAATGTTTTGTTCGTGGAAGAACATATATCACATCATCAAAAGATTCTTACACTTTTTTTTATTTGAAGCTTTCTGTGTGTTTATTTGTAGGTCAGTATTTCCTATATTAGAAGGTGAATTTTCTGAACTGAGCTCCATTCGTCAACCTCCTTCAGATGTTATCGGTAAAGCAGAATCATCAATTGATGCAGCAGTTGTGGATAAGGAAACTTTGCCTTTGGATGTTACGGGTCAAGATGACAAAACCATTGCATGCATTACAGAAGAATGGAAGCAACTGGTTGTAAACGAAGACCCCAAGCTGTACTCTCCATCTTGTACGTCAAAAGCATTGTCGGATCAACCAACTTTATCACCACGAGTAGGTAATAGGCAGCTAGATAGAGAAACTTCTAGGATTTTGGAGAGGTTAGAGGTTCCAAGGCCACTGAAAGCAAAGGCAGCATCTCCAGTCTTAAATGAAAATTGCATGAAAAATGCAAGTGTGCCCGTAAAGAAGCCTCTTGTACCATGCCAACCCAATCAAGGTACACAAGAAGTTTCTGTCGGCAGCCAGTTAATGAAACCAAATTTCCAGAAGCAGAAAAGGAAACACAGATGAAAAGAAATCATGAAAACAGATCTTCAAAAGTCAATAAGGTCAGTGAATTTCTTTTCTCTTTTAAATTGTGTTACGACCTAGGTTTTTCTAGTAAATCATGCGTTCATGGAACATGTTGTGGAAGGGGCCAAAATAATGTGACAATGAATAATGTTGATATGCATATGAAATGCTTGATTACTAGTATTAACAAGTTTAGACATTCAATAGGGATAGTTATGAGGGCCAAACCAAACATATGCAACTTCGTTTATGTATGTGTTGGTTTGGAAATGATAATGATTAATTTCTAATTTTCATTTTGTCAAAGTCTGATATGAATTTTAATATTATATTATTTAGCGAAAAATATTAAGTAACCTACCATTTTTCTTTGTATTTGTTTTGTATTTGAACTAATGTTAATTAACTTTTTTTTATCTCACAAAAATGCAAGTAACCTAATATTCATCTTATTTAGTTAATAAATTTTAATTTAAAACTCAAGAAGTTGATAATACTCTTTAAGTTCAGAATGTTTACGTAGGTTATTTTAAATGTAGTATTTATTATCTATATGTTGTAAAATAAATAAATAAAGAAGAGGAATAAATATAAAATAAAAAGTATAAATAGATAACTTTAATATTAGTGTTTATTAATATTATAATCTTAATAGAGATGACTAATATATATGAAAAATATGAATTTATTTGTTTCATATATAAAAGAGAGAAAAATTAGTATTTCATGTATTGACAATATAAAGAGAGAGAGACTTGTTATTATTGGTTGTGTAGTCTATTTCAACTATGCTATTCTATTTATATACATATAAGGGGTCATCTTTTTCAAACTTAATTAATTGTGATTTCTCTTAATATCCTAAGCAACATTGAGAAATGAGCATCCACCTCATATTTATCGAGATTTCATCATTTTCATAATTTTCAGGTATTTGAATGTCTTATGGCATCAAAATTATATCAGAATTTTGGACAACTGTAAGTGTCTTTACTATATCTTTATCTTTTTTAACAGGAATAATATTTACGTCTTTTTTTTTTCGAGAATTTTTGTCTTTGGAACCGATAGGTCAACCACACTTCTGGCATGAATTTATTTTGTGGCCACTTGTTTAACTAGGACATCAATTCGAATTGGGGCATTTTCATCTGGTATATAAGATTTTGTTATCCTCTTTGTATAAAAAAATGCATCAGACAATTCATTTACTATTCTTTGCAAATGTATGATCTTTTGAACTTCTAGTTCACATTGGCCTGATCGAGGATCTAAATGTGTTAAGGATGATGTATTTCCAATTAAGTTCCTTTTTAGGAAGTTTATTCTCTTTCTCTAACATTGAAAATTTTGATTCATTAAAATGACAATCTGTAAATTGGGCTTTAAATACATCTCCAGTTTGTATCTCAAGATACCTCACTACAAAGGGAGAATCATATCCAACATATATCCTAATTTTTTTTTGGGGTCCCATTTTGGTGTGAAAAGGTGGTACAATGGGAACATATATTGCATACCCGAATATTTTTAAATGGAAAACGTTTAGCTGTTGGTCAAAAGATAATTGCATATGAGAGAACTGATAGTAGCTTGTTGGCCTCAAACGAATAAGTGCTGCGGCATGTAAAATAGCATGCCTTCAAACCGAGGTTAGAAGATTTGTTCTCACATGTAATGGTCTAGTAATTAATTGGAGGCGTTTAATAAGTGATTCTGCTAACCCATTTTGTGTGTGAACATGAGCTACTGGATATTCACCGCTTATTCCGTTAGCCATACAATAAGCATCAAAAGCTTGGAAAGTAAATTCACTAGCATTATCAAGACGAATTGTTTTGATTGAATTTTCTGGAAACTGTGCTTTTAATCGAATAATTTGAGCAAGTAATCTCGCAAACGCCAGGTTGCGAGAAAACAATAAACACACATGTGACTATCTCGAAGATGCGTCTATTAGGACCATAAAATATCTAAAAGATCCACATGATGGATGAATAGGTCTACATATATTGCTTTGAATCTTTTTTAGAAATTCAGGGGACTCAAATCCAATCTTTACTGGTGATGTTCTTAAAATTAGTTTTTCTTGAGAACATCCAGCATAACAAAATTCATTAGATTTAAGAATCTTTTGGTTCTTTAGTAAATGTCCATGGGAGTTTTCAATAATTCTCCGCATCATGGTTGTTCTCGGATGACCCAATTGATCATGCCAAATTATAAATTTATTTGGGCTGGTAAACTTCGAGTTTACAGTGGCATGTGATTCAATTGCACTAATTTTAATATAATATAATTCATATGAGAGTGTGGGTAACTTTTTTAATATAACATTTTTATTTGAGTCATGAGTTGTGATACATAAATACTCATGATTTTCCTCATTCATTATTTCAATATGATATCTATTTTGGCGAATATCTTTAAAACTCAATAAGTTTCTTAGAGATTTAGTAGACAATAGTGCATTATTTATTATGAATTTTGTTCCTCCGGAAAATAAAACTATAACTCTTCCGGAGCCTTCTATCACATTGTCTGAGCCAATAATAGTATTAACATATTCTTCTTTTGACACAAGATGAGTAAAATATATATTACTTTTGAGAATGATGTGCAAATTTGCACTATTCGCAAGGCAAACATCTTTATTATATATCCTTACCAATTTTTTCAAAGACAAATAATAATAATAAAATGAGTAGTAGTACATGCATAGTAAAATTATATTCCTGATTGAAATTATTTTTTTTAAAAATATTGTACATTAAAATAGTGTCATACGCTAAAAATTTTATTATTATTATTATTATTATTATTATTTTAAAACTTGACATATTTTAATGATTTTGAAATTCTTAAACATAAACAATAATATTTTATTAAACATTATTTATATACATCATACTTGAAATTTAAAAACATTAGAAATAAAACTTAACAAGAAATTTTTTACATTATTTATTTACATGAATAATTTAGCAAACCCATGTATTAAAATTTTTCATCATTGATCAAATGACTAATATTTCCTTCAAAATCCTCAAAAAAATTAGATACATAATAATGAGTGGTGTAATTTTCAGCAGCATCATTTGAAACAAAATTCGTCTCTTTTCTTATGTCGTCCTTTTTCAAAGATGCTTGATAAAGATCGACTTGGTGCCTTGGGGTACGACAGGTACGCGACCAATGACCCTTTTCACAACAATAGAAACATTTATCCTCTGTTGATTTATTTTGCCCATTGTTTTTTTCTTTATTACTTCTAGTGAGATCCTTTCTTATTAACATAATTTTTATTTCATAATTTTTCTTGTTGCCAAAACCTTGTCATTTACCTTTTCTTGGGTTATGATTTGCCACATTTGCTTCAGGAAATGGGACGGCGCCAGCTGGGCGCGTTTCACGATTTCTTAAAAGCAACTCATTGTTGCGTTTAGCAACAAGAAGGTAAGAAATTAACTCAAAATATTTTTTAAATCCTTTTTCTCGATGCTGCTGCAGGAGCACATTCGAGGCATGGAAGATCGAGAAAGTTTTCTCTAACATATCATTATCAGTTATCTTTTTTCCACATAATTTCATTCGTTAGGTGATTCAAAATATTGATGAATTATATTCATTTATGGATTTAAAATCCTGTAGACGCAAGTGCGTCAATTTATATCAGGCTTGAGAAAGTATCACTATCTTTTGATGATTATACCTTTCTTCAAAGTTTTTCTACAGGGATTTAGATTTTCTAAAGTTTGAATTTCACTTTAGAGAGTAAAGTGTGACCTCTCATCATTTATTTCATAGGTGGGACCAAGAATAAATATGAGAGAGAAACCATTCAAGGGTAGAAGATCACACTTTACCCTCTAAAGTAAAAATTTAAAATTTAGAGGATCCAAATTCTTTCCGCAGATCTGCAAGATCTTTTAATGTGAGATATTCATTTTTCAACCCTTTGTCAAGATGACGACGAAGAAAGATCATGACTTTGGCTTTATCCTTCTGAGATGCATTATTTTCAACCTTAATGGTATCTCCAAGATCTATTGAATCAAAATGGATTTCAACATCTAGTATCCATGATAAGTAGTTATTTCCAGATATATCAAGAGCATTAAATTTAAGATGAGATATTTTTGACATAATGAAAATTTGTTACAAGAGTCTTCCTAAAATTTGATCAGAATCTCATACTGACAACATGTTGTAAAATAAATAAATAAAGAAGAGAAATAAATATAAAATAAAAAGTATAAATAGATAACTCTAGTATTATTGTTCACTAATATTATGATCTTAATAGAGATGACTAATATATATGAAAGATACGAATTTATTTGTTGCATATATAAGAGAGAGAGAGAGATTAGTATTTCATATATTAACAATATAAAGAGAAAGAATTGTTGTTATTATTGGTTGTGTGTATCCTGATTATTTCTATACATATAAGGGGTCACCTTTTTCAAACTTAATTAATTGTAATTTCTCTTGATATCCTGAGCAACATTGAAAAATGGGCATCCACCTCGTACTTATCACAACACTATACAAAATTTAGAACAATTATTAACTGAATCATGAAATCTAATTAAGAAAATTACATAATCTGTAGTTAAAAAGGGTTAAATACGATTTTGGTCCTTAAGGTATAGGTCAAAATTTTTTTTCGTCTTCAACATTTTTTTGCATACAAAATCGTTCCTAAAGTTTAACTTAGTTTTAAAATCGTCATTTTTACCAAAATTTTAATTTTTATTACTAAATTATCCCTAACTAAAAAAATTAAAAAATAAAAAAGATAGAAAACGGGTTAAAGGGGAAGGGAATCACACTCGGGGTTTTCAGGGAAGAAGAAGGGAAAGGGAAGGTGGAGAGAAGGGAATCACGTAAGGGGGAAGGCAATTCGGCGCTCGCCGCTGCTCCTCGCCGTTGCTCCTTGTCGTTCGCGTCCTCGGCATTGCTCCTCATCGTTCGCGTTTGCCGCAGGATCTCGCCGCAGGATCTCGCCGCTGCTCCTCTTCCTTGCTAGCTCGCCGCTGCTCGTCACCGTTGCTCCTCATCATTCGCGTCCTTGCCACTGGATCTCGCCACCAGATCTTGCCGCTGCTCCTCTTCCTCGCTAGTTCGTTGCTGCTCCTCGCATGTCGCCGCTGCTCCTCGCTGCTGGGATCCAATTCTATTTCTGATTAAGTTGATTATTCTGCTTCTATTTCTAATTTCGTTAATTAAGTTGATTATTATGCTTCTGTTTCTTTTGTTAATTACATTGTTAGATTTGTTGATTTTGTTAATTACACTGTCGTTGTTGACTTTGATTTTGTTCTGAATGATTCCATCGTTCTTCTGTTTTTGTTTTCCGTCTGATTCTATTTCATTCTTTTGCTTCTCTGTTTGATTTTTTTATATGCGTTAGTTGAAATTTTTTGCTGCTATTGTGTTTTTCTGCTTTTTTGTTTTGATGTTGCTGTGATGGAAAAGATTGGGTATTGCTGTGATGGAGAAGAAGAATTGGATATTTTAGTGAAAAAGGAGAATGGTATTTTAGTTCGAAGGACAATTTTAAAATTAAGTTAAATCTTAAGGACGATTTTATAGGAAAAAAAATTAGAAGCGAAAAAATTTTTTGGCCTATACTTTATAAATCAAAATTGTACTTAACCCTTATAATTATGACGTTGGAATAAAAATTTTGAAAGATTTTATTTCTTAATTATAATTATTGCTACGCTGCTAGACCAATTAAATAAAAATAAGTCATTCATGTAATATATATATTTATATATATATTGATTTGCCCATGGCAAAGGAGGATATGAGTGACTGACCAATTTGGTTGTGACACTTGGTATGTTTGACTTTAGGTAGTGAATTATTTGAATTGCTTATACGTCGAAAGTCCATTAATGATGCGCGGTAAAAATCAACACATCAGTACAAAAATAGTGTTTAGTAAATAACAACAAATTATTGGAGACATAATCTGAACACTAAAAAAAAAAAATCTTAAACAATCTTGATAATTATTTTAAAAGATAATGAGATTTTTAATAAAAAAAAATATTTTTTTTTAGTTTTTGAATTTTATTTTTGTAAAATTGATTAGTCGATTTATGAATATTTTTTGGTATTTATTTCGGTACGATGATAAATTCATATGTACCGATATGTTTAAAATATGGACAAATAATAATAAGTTCCGTAAAATTTATTTTTCACATTAACATCTAATTTTTTTTAAAAATATATATTATATCACTACTTTTACTAAAACACATTTTTAATTAAATAAAAATAATTTTTTTTATTTAATTTTACAAAAGTCTTAAATATCCTTACTTTATTCAATTAGACAAAAATACCCTTTTAAATCAATCAAATTTTAAAATTCAACTAATCCTAATTTTATATTTTCAAATAATTTAAACAACAAAACAAAAATATATGTGAGAAACGAAAAAAAATCAAAATTATTCTTTCATAGTTCTTCATCTTCTCAAGCTCGATCTCTCTCATCTATCTCACTGAGGCGTCGCACTCAAGCTCTCTTGTCTCGTCTCCGGTCTCGTAATCAAGGTCGTCGTCGCTCTTCTCGTCTCCGAGACTGGTCGTCGTCGTTGCTCTCTGTCTCTTCATTATCTTGTACTCAGCCGCGCGCTTTCGTTGCACTCTTCGTTGCCGGCGGCAGAAGCAACAGGTCCTGGGGCTAGGGATGGCAAAATTCCCCGAGACGCGGGGATCCCTGCGGGGACTGCCCCGAATGGGGATCCGATTGTGGGGAATTTTCCCCGTGGGGATGGGGATGGGGGGACAAAATTCTCCCGAAGCAGGCGCGGGGACCCGAGCGGGGATCCCCGCCCCGTCCCCACTATTCCCCGAAATTTATTAATTCCTTGAATTATCCTTAATAGTTTATTCTCATATATGTTTTTTAGTCATTTCTCACACATACATATATATATATATATACAGAAACCCAAAACTCCTAATCTTTATTTGCATAATCCTTCTTCAATTCAGAGATCCCTAAGGCTGTCTATACTCCATCCAACCTCTCTGCAGCCACCTCCCTCGTCACCCTCTCACCGCATCGTCACACTTCACCATGCCATCACCCTTACCGCGTCGTAATTTCTATTTGCGGCGTTCCTTTTCGTAACTCTGCCGTCGTGTCCATTCTCCTCTCTATTGCCGCATCTCCCACCTCGTCCACTGCTTTTTTCTTTGACCCGTTCCTTCATTGCATTATTTCGAAAGAAGTCACCATCGTATCATTTAGACTTTTTGTATAAAATCTTGCAGTTTTTGTATAAGATAGATACTTGCAGCTCTATTCATATGGAAATTAATAATTAGTTAGAACTATTATGTAGATGGGGAATGGGGTCCCCGCGGGGAATGGGGCCCTGTGGGGAATGGGGCGGGGATGGGGAGCAAATCTGAGGGCGGGGATGGGGAGCAGGGAGGCATCCCCCGCCCCCGCCCTGCCCCATTGACATCCCTACCTGGGGCTCGTCGTCTTCTTGCTTCGAGTCTCACCGTCAGCTTCCTTCGCGCAATCAGAAGCTGCTTCATGATTTGGTGAGTTCTAACAAATTCCCTTGTTCTTTTCATCTGTAATCGAGAGCTTCATCATTTTTCATATGACCTGGGCTTATAACCTAATGGGGATTTCTTGTCAAAAATCAAAATTCCTCATTTCACGCACACATATTTGGTAAAGAAACCCATCAATCAAAATCAAATCAATAATCAATAATAATCATAAAATCCTAATCACTACAAATTTCTTCATACCCTTTTTTCTCTTTTGTGGAGCTTTACCAATTCTCAATGGAGGTAAATCTTATAACTATTCGGTTGTTTTGTTGAATTTTGATCAAAATTTGTGTTTTCTTCTGCTTCTTTTTTAATTTATGTTTCAAAGATTAATCATTTATTATTTCCAATTACATCCTTACAGGATTCCTTTACTCTCAGCTGTTATTTTCTGTTCCATTTAATTTATTTTTTGGGTATTGTTATGATTTTCATATTCTGGCATATATTTGGTACATGTATATAAATATTAACACATGTTTCAGGGATAATTCTAAATGTATTTCTTCAGAAAAAAATGATTAAATTTGTATAGATAGATCTAATAGATAAAAAAGTAACGTTATTACTCTAATGACAGCACAACTGCTTAGGGATGTCAATGGGGCAGGGCGGGGGCGGGGGATACCTCCCTGCTCCACATCCCCGCCCTGAGATTTGCTCCCCATCCCCACCCCATTTCCCGCCGTGGGGGAATATTGCTCCCCATCCCCATTCCCCACGGGGCCCCATTCCCCGCGGGGACCCCATTCCCCATGTACATAATAGTTCTAACTAATTATTAATTTCCATATGAATAGAGCTGCAAGTATCTATCTTATACAAAAACTGCAAGATTTTATACAAAAAGTCTAAATGACACGATAGTGACTTCTTTCGAAATAACGCAATGGGGACGCAACGACGAGCCAAAGGACAAAGTAGTAGATGAGGTGGGAGACGTGGCAACAAAGAGGAGAATGGACACGACGACAGAGTTATGAAAAAGAACGCCGCAAAAAGAAATTATGACGCGGTAAGGGTGATGGCACGGTGATGTGTAACGATGCGGTGAGAAGGGTGACGAAGGGGTGGCTGCAGAGAGGTTGGATGAAGTATGGACTGCCTTAGGAATCTCTGAATTGAAGAAGGGTTATGCAAATAAAAATTAGGAGTTTTGGGTTTCTATATATATATGTGTGTGAGAAATTTCTAAAAAACATATATGAGAAATAAATTATTAAGGATAATTCAAGGAATTCATAAATTTCGGGGAATAGCGGGGACGGGGCGGGGATCCCCGCTCGGGTCCCCGCGCCTGCTTCGGGGGAATTTTGTCCCCCGTCTCCATCCCCGCGGGGAAAATTCCCCACAATCGGATCCCCATTCGGGACAGTCCCCGCAGGGATCCCGCGTCTTGGGAAATTTTGCCATCCCTACAACTGCTCACAAATTTTTCATCCTATAATAAATAAATAAATTCATTAATTCATATATATTATTAATTATTATTATATTTTTGGAAATTTTCATAATCTACCGTATGAAATGCTCATAGTTTAGAAAATTAAGGTTAGCTATAAAAGTGTTTGCATATAGAAGTTCTCATAGTGTATGTGTGATAAGCATGTTACATCAGAACTTTTATGCATTTTTAAAAAGTCTTAAAACAATGAGACCCTGAATCAACACTCACATTTGAGCATTAATCACTAAAAAATTATTTTGTGACATAAATAATACTGAAAGAAGGCGTGAGTTAACCCACGCTCTAATTTCCCTTTCTGAAGTTAACTTGAAGACGAAAGGCAATTAAGGGTTGAAGAAAGACATTTAAAATTCTTTTAGTGTTGGTTGTCTTATTAAATTAATTAACTCCTCTAAAATTCTACAAATAAAGCAAAAAAAAAAAGTTAGAAAACAAAATGAATAAGAACATATAAATTTGGTTTTAGTTTATGACAATGCGTACTTAATGAGCAATTAGTATTCCTGCAAGTGTTAATTTAGATAAAAAAAAAAGTTAAATGTGTCATTTCTTTAGGTGGTTAATATATATATATATATATATATATATATATATATATATATATATATATATATATATGATTTTTTAATCAATGTTAATATGTAAAAATATCAATATGATTAATGTAATCATGATTATAGCTGGAGTGTTTATGTATAAAAATTGTAGAGCTATTTAAATACAGAAATATGATGATGAATTTTTGTTACTATGAATTATGTTTGATAGTTTGATGTCACATTCACACTTTGAGTGGCTTCCTGCTCATTGGCATTATTTAGTAAAGAACTAATTCTAACTGGGTCTCTTGTGCGTTAAATTTTGATTTTCAGATGCCTATTAGGAAGCTATACATGTTGATTGAGATGGCAGCACAAGGGGCTCAAGGTGGATCTGCAGATGCCATCTATTCTGGCAAAGAGAAATACCCCATAAGTTGCGAATGGCTGCTGATATCGAGGATTAAGGAAAGAGGTCGAATACCTCATATGAAATTTAGTAATAAAGGAACTTGTTGCTTAAGCACCATCTGTATAGTCCTCTAATTCTAGAACTAACAAAGAAAAAATAATTAAAAAAAACTTAATTCATGACTGCCACTTCTTCCTTCAGTAGAGTTGGTAGACAAAATCAAGTTTGTTTGTCCCATTCAAGAATTCCTTTCTAATTTTTGCTATTATTTAGCGTCTCACAAAAACTCTTGGCCTGTACAGTGTTCCACAATTGTTTAAACTTAACACCACGCGAAGCCTCTGATTGAAAACAGAGTTTCTCAGCTTGTTCAAACATTCAGGAGTCAAGCATGATGGAGGATGAACTGTTGTTGTGGTGGCATTTCTCAACTCATCCCGCATTGGATGTCCATGTAAGAATCATCCTCAGATGGCATCATATTTAGATCTGGTACCAAGAAAATACTCCTGGCTGATTCTGCTGTTTGTGGCATTGGAAGTTATCGCCGTCCATTTGGGTTGGTCAGAATTCGGATGCGGCAATCCATCAGGTGCTGACCCCAAGTCAAGCCGGGAACAAACCAAAGATTGGGGTAAGCAAATAAGATCCCCCCAAAAAGAAAAGAGCTATTGGGATATCTGAAAATTACTACATTAAACATGAATAGCTTAGGATCTTAGAATAAGACATTTGAAGTTTACCTTCGTTCTCTTTAGGCTTTCATTAAATTGGATAGCTTATCCAAATTGCTCTTAAGAACCTTTTCAGCTGCATTCTGATTATCACTACTCAGTGTCACCCATGACTTCAATATTTCCGTTATCAAATATAGTGCCTCCACTCGTCAAACGCAACCAGTTAATAAATTATTATTGTCTTCAATACCAATCAAAGTGCAATAGGTAAAACATTTATGCTAATATATTCTAGTATGTAAGCAGCACCTGATAAGCAAGTGATATCAACTCTTGCAAATGAAGTACTGGCCAATCACCAATGTCCAGCCCCTTTCCATGTTCTTGCCTTGCCAAAATCAGGTCCAAATATGCAGGATTTCTTCCTACAGCTTCTGAAAACTTTTGAACAACTTTACTCACCAATAAGTGTGCCCATTTATCTATCTCAGACCTTTATTTAAACAGTGCAATGAAAGTTTAATTGCTTATGTTTATACTAAACTTGATGTTAGATAAAAGAGATATATATGTGTTAGTAACAAGTTGAGATAGTTAATATGTGTTGCAATTTATGTTAAGTTTTTCATTCAATACTCTAAACTCTGGAACTGATCTGCATGTCATCGTCAAAATTGAAAATTCATACTCTATATCAAACTTACATTCCATTATCACCGCGTCTAACGTTAACGGAGTGATTAACTTAATCCTTGCTTTATTCTTAATTGGATAACTAAGAATGACGGATAGTGATGTGGTGTTTCTTTATTGTTTTTGCTTTATCATGATTTACAATTGGATAAATAAGAATAATTAAAATGGCACACTAATAACTTTATTAATAGCAGGTACATAGATGGATAATAAAGGAAGGCTCTATTATTATACATAAGTTGTTACTTCAAAAACCTGTATTACACATAAAACTAAGACATCATGTGGTATCTACCCAGCCAACCAACTAGAATAGACTTGGACTAATATCTTTCTATATTTTTAAGGAACTCAGATTCCAATATTTTCCAATAAAACAAAGTGTTATACATCTGGATCATGCATTGATAGATGTAGAATTACCCTTTATTCATAATTTAGTGTTCCGTACTCTAAGTGCAGTTGAGACACTTGAATCAATTGGAGGTGTGTTAGCAGATGTCCAAAGAGCCCAGCATACCTGTATTAAACAAAATGAAAAGTAAAGTGTGTGAAAATCATTAAATGATATAAGACTTCTCTGTTAGCAACTACTTTCCAGCTCTTGGTCCTTCTAGATAGCAACTTATCCTGAATTACCATCTTTTAAGCTTTTGCTAAATGATTTTCCATCTACTCACTTTAACTATATTTAAGAAAACATACCACAACAGGCAAGAGTGGAGATGACATCTTGTTATGAGCAGAGCTGTACTTGTGTGTATCCAACATGAGAAATGCAAATAGAGCACTTGCAAGGCTGACATATAGTTTTCCAAGAAATAAGATATCTCCAATCACATTAAGACGCCCGTTCTTTAGGATGTTATTCATGATCAACTCTGTTGCAATAGATGAAGCACTAAAGAAGCTTTTACCTGTAATAGCAATCTGCAGAATGCAAGAAAATACTTTAAATTGAACTTATATTCTAAGCATAAAATTAAGAAACAATCTAGTGAAGCCGGCTTCATTGGAAACATTTTAATGATACAATTAATATGCAAAATTTGCTGTATTAAGGTTGATGATACCACAAATAAAGTGACAAAATTACCGTAGAGGAACATGTTGTAGAGGAACATGCTGTGAAAAATTATGGAACCCAATAACACCCAATGTAGAGCAGCTGAAATCCGAAACATGTAAAACACTGCCAGGATAGCATATGGTACGATAGGAAATATGGCAAATACATAGAGCAATTTTATTATACAATTGCAATTGCTAATGCTAAAATATTGCATCAAAGCTTATTTAAATAAAATAACAAAGAACCTGAATAGAAGCTAGATTTCCTTCAGACTATGCAGCCTGCCTCTTAAGTGCATCGATGGAACTTAGAAGTGCCTCAGTTTTAGCATTTTTGGCTGCCAAGACCTCAGATAAAAGCAACTCATATATCAAAGATATTACTATTTACTAATATGTATTGATTCTGAATCTATCTAATTATGATCAAATCAATCATAATGTTAAAATGGCATAATAACGAGCACTACTAGCAGAAAAATCATAAAGGATCATAAGATATAGAAGTATTAATGATGACCAAGAAAATCCACCTTTAAAAATAATAATAATTATATCTCTAGTCAAATGAAAACATTAAATAATCCGACAAACAAATACGAACACAAATGTAAACAAAATATAATGCGTATGTATGCGTATGTCACTGGAAGGTTTATATGGCCACAAGAAAATAATAAAAATAAAAATAATAAAAAAAATGTTATAAATCTAAACTTGTGGGAATTCATAATCATCATGAAGGTGATTATTATACAGCTTTCTAAGATTTTTAACAGCATTTCTTTTGACCGTATATTCGATCATATTATGATTCTTCGACATGAGTGAGACTGCAATCTTCATTCGATTCCCATCAACAACCTAATAAAATATTAACATTTACACATTAGGCTTTACTACCTAAATATAAAAGAAAGAATGATGGAAAAAATTAGTGTATAATATTACCTTTATCTTAAAATTATCATTTTCAAAACAAGCTATCGTTCAACTTGCAACCCACACACCCGCGTCATTCCTACACATCGATCAAGATGTATTAGAGTACTATATAATTGCATAAATTTTATATCAATAATTACTAATTATATGATCTTACAATCCAGCTTCGAGGGGGGAAGGCCTTTTGGTTCTTCAAATTCAAATTGTGAAGAAATCAGATTTGGAGTGGTCTCAAAGTTAGAATGAACGATCTTCCAATACTTCGTCTAAATAAATGGCTTGTTGATGTCTATGTCAGAGTTTGCTTTTTTTAGTCACATATCTAGATAATTAACAAAAAAAAAATATATTTACTAATATTTGCAAAATGATTTGTCTTTTAACACGATCGATCACTACGAGGTACCAGTGTTCATGACTGTCGTCAATAGTTTCAGGTACAGGAATAAACACTTAATTAGGAGAAAGTAATTTTAGTTATTAAAGTTATTTTATACCAATATTTGCTAATTTGAATTTAAAAATGATACAAACTTACTCTTTTTAAGCAGTCAACTTTGCCCAAATAAATATCTGTGATACAAGACGGCAGACGGTTGGGATCCAATTTTGTCTTCTCTGACATCTACGTTATTTTTGCCACTTGTTTATATGCGCAATACAAATAACAACTACCAATATTATTTTAATATACACTCCTATATACTTACAGCAAAAGTTGTATGTAAAAACCAATAACCACTTTCTCTGGTCAACTCTATCTTCATCATATCTGCTACTAAGTCTAGCACAAAGAGAATCAATTGGCTTTCCTGGCATCAAGCTCCTAAAAACATCTCTGCGAGCTGTAAATCCTGAAAATACTACATCCTTTTCATAGCTACCAAAGATAAATTAATATAAATAAAAATAGCTAAATAAATCCACAATACCGTTAAAAAATAATATTCTTATTGAGCTTACTTACTTATCCATCAATAGATTACCATACAAGTATGCAGCAATTGCAAGTTCAGTATCGTCCAAATCCATCGAAGCTGTTGGTCTAAAACACACTTGCACTCACTAAATATATAAAAAAAACTGTTATTATTAAAATAATAATAATAATAATAATAATAATAATAATAATAATAATAATAATAATAATAATAATAATAATAATAAAACTACTTATTACTTAATACTCACAATAGGTAGCTCTAATCCAGGAACATTAATTGGAGCAAGTGAGATTTTTCTCCTTTATTTAGCAATGGACAAATCCGTCATTGCCTTCTCAATAGAGCATAGAAACAATGGATTATTTGATGCACTACTTTGTTGATTAAAAGTCTTAAAATTAGAACCAAAGACCTTAAACATCTTAGAGGGGGAGTTGACATTATTTTTCAACCATTGAATAAGAGATTGGACTAGTTGAGTCAATTGTTCAACAGAATTAGTTAATGAATCTAAAGTCACCTTGTCCTTCAATAAATCGTGTTCACTGTAACGGTGAAAAAAAAAAGTTAACAAGGATGTAAAAATAAAGATAATAATAAGATTTTAATCAAACGACAAATTGAAATTCACAATAAATAACCAAATTTAGAACATAAAAAATCATTCATCAAATTACAAATCCAAATTCACCGTAACCAGAGTCTAGGTATGAGAGATGTGTCATTGTCACCCACCTTGGACCAGACCTAGGGACGTGTGCGGCTGTGTGCGCAAAAGAGCAGACTGCTGGGGATACGACACATGGTGGCAGCGTGACAAACAACAGCAAGGCATTAAGGCAGAAGAGAGAGTGGAGCTGCGAGAATAAAGAGAAGCAATGTAGAGAGCAGAACTACGAGCAGATGTGCGTGAAGCCGATCAGACGAAGGAGACGCAGGCGACCAGCAGAGAGAACGGTGGCAAAGGACAGATGGCAGGAACGCAGAAGGCAGAACAACAATAGAGTGAGAGTGAGTGAGTCACAGTCAAGAGTGAGAGAGAAGTGAATGACCAAATCCTAAACCCTTTTTTCTCTTTCTTTTTGCCAGAATGCCCAATCATATATATGCTCATCATCCTTACCTAGCCACCTTAGGCATCCTTTTTTTATATTTTTATCTTATATGATAGAATAATACCACTCACGCGTATTTTCAAATCAAAGAATATAAAAAAGTTTCAGTTTTGTGGGTTTATGAACGGTAAAAAATGGTTTTTCCCCTTTTGTTTAGATAAATTTATATAACTAAATTAATTAACATTACAATATAATTCATATTTTTTTTTTAATCAAAGAAGTGAATATAAAGTTACGTTAATAAAAAACAATAGAACATTGAGAACAAATTCATAAAATAAGAACATTAAAAATAATAATTAGTATGTACCTGTTTAAAATTTCTGTTGGTTCTTGACGATTCTTCATGTTAGGAACAGAACTTGCCTCACAAGAAGGAGTCCAATTATTTCTACGTGTTTTTACTATTGTATTAGCTTAAGATTTTATGTGTTTGAGAAAAATACATAACAATGATAGAAGAAAATTGTTATTATATATTAATTTAAGGTGAATCTATATTAAATATAAATTCAATTTAATTATTGACAATCTTATTCGTATTATAATCAACATGAATCACACAGATTTTATTTTTAAATAAATCATATATTCACCCAAAATTAATATTATATATAAAAATTACAAGTTTAAATGATAATATCACGTAGAGTAATAATAGGTTTTTACGTTAATATCTACTATAAATAATTTTTAAATAAAAATAATAAGTTTTTAGTTATATATATTTTAAAAAAATTATATATTTATTACTAAAAATTATGCTTCTATTATGACGTAGATTTGAATACTAAAATATACTATGAAAAATGTTTAAATAAAAATATTAAATTTTAAATAATATGTAAATTTAAAAAATAATATATTTATTATTAAAAATTATATATTTATTGTCACAAAGATTAATAATAAGTTCTAAAAATAATATCTACTTTCAATAATTTTTAAATAAAAATAATATCTACTTTAAATAGTAAATTTTTTCAAATTAAGTTCATAAAAGATGCACGTACTTTATAATTATTTGATATGATATAAATATAAAATAATAAACTCTTTTTAAAAGATTATTTTTCAAAAATAAAGAACGAGCAAACAAAAATTTGAACTATATATAAAGACATATTCTAACATGTTATTAGCAAATTATATTCAATTTATTATTCTAAGTTTGTGACATATATGTTTGGGTGCTTGAGATGGGTAAGCGAGAATCATCTAGGTTATCTCAAGGTAGCGAGAAAAAAAGAGACACAAGAGAGGTTAGCATTAATGTTATCGATAACCAATTCTTACATCATCCGTACTTCAACCATATACCTCACATACCCCAATATTTCTATTATATGTATCACGATTTTTATACTGCTACAGTATATTCTAACCAATCTCCGACAACTATGCATCCATTGCTACACAACTTATTCCCACCATCATTTATCGTACGTCCAACTATCACAAATTGTCGGCCTCCTACTCTCTTATATTCTTTTCAATCAACTAATTCAAGAGATACAGATGAAATTCTTAAACTGCTAAATTCTCCACAACATCATCAGTCTGACTCTGATACAAATAAGAAAGCATCAAAGCATACAAGTGTACGTGATAAGAAGATATCTATGGCCAAGAGAAGAATTGTCTAGAATTCACATTTGTCTGAAAATATGATTGGTGTGAATACTGTCTCTATTAAAGACAAATTTTCAAAAAATTAAAAAACTACACTGAGGACCTCACACAAATCTCTAACCGAGGAGCAAAAGTCACTCTTAAAAAAGAGTACACCAAGTGGATATTCTATCAGCATGCATACCCTAAACAACAAAAAGGCCGAGCACAATAAACGAAGAATTGAATGACCATCTGTAAGTTTGCATATCACAAGAATTCGCGTCGATTATCTAAGGTTACATAACTTAGTAATCTCACCAATTTTTTTATTTTGCAGTGGATCTCGGTTTTATTTAAGACTCCTACATACATGGATTTGGATGACTTAGATATTAAAATGATAACCTATCTGTTTGCACCAAATAAAAGAAGGTTACAATATTAATGTATTTTATGTTTGTAGTGATGAGGTATTGACGATAACAAACAAATTTAACGGAACTCGTGACAACTTCAAGTCATTAATTCCCAAAGAATGGGTGCATGGGGATGTAAGTGCATAATTAAGTTACTAACTCTTGCATACTTTCAATTCTTAATAAATTTATTAATTACCACATAAGTGTTGTATTTGGTGGCTACTATGCTAACCGTGCAGAGAAAGGATTAGGATGTCAAACACACTGGTATTTGCCAGCTGTGTTTTCGGTATGCCATGTCTTTTTCAGGCTTGTTACATTTTTTATTTATTTATTTTATTGTATAATTGGTGTCATTAACTTAATCCCTAACTATTAATTTCAGCAATTTATACTGGAATGTGATACCAAAATTGAAGTTTTGTTGAAATATTATCAAAAAGAATTCATGGAAAAAGTTGATGAAGGTCTAAAAAAGGTTTATGATTTTTTGTATTTTTTTCATTGTTTAATGGCCTTTATTTTTATGAACTAATTTAGACTTTTTATTTTAAATTTTTTTGTATCTAGTAATATTCTAATACGTGAAAGTTGGTACTAAATTTTTTTACCTGTTAACGAGAACAACACGCATTGGTATTTGGTTGTCTTTTACTTGTGTAATCATCAAACAATTCTACTAGACTCTCTACCAATTATTTCAAATAAAGAGGGAAAGAGGACGAATATTGTAAAGCTGGTAAATTAACTTTCTCCATTTTCACTTTTGTGACATTTTTTTTAAAAGTTTCAAATATCATCCTTTATTTAATTTTTTTCCTATACGAATAGGCAAAATATATAGAAGATATGCTCAAGTATGACTCATTCTATAAATACAACACTCCATTTAGGTCAAGGATACTTGATTTTACATTTGTGGATACGCTAGAAACAGGAGAATAAGCTCCTGCCTCGTAAAGAATATCTGTATTTGTATTTTTCTCTTTGAAATGTTTATCTGCATAAGCTAATTGCGTCTTATTTAACACAGTAATGATTGTGGGATATGGATAACAACCTGGATGACAAACTACAGGAAGACGTATAGTTATACAATAAATGTAATTTCTTTTGCTTAAAAAAAAATAGTACCTCATTTACTAATGTGTATGGTTTTGTTAGTAACCTAATATATTTATATTTTTTAGGTTAATAATGGTACAAGGATGCGACTTGCGTTGGATTTGATTCTAAGACCCCACAACTTGATGCTGCATAATGTCATTGACTCTGCTACTAGGAATTACAATAAGTATAAACAAAAAGATTCAAACAAAAATAAAAAATTCGTAATTGTCATGTAGTCATGTTTGGTTTATATTAAAAGGTATTAGTTTCATCTCTTTTACTTAAAAAAAATAATTATGCACTATATTTTCTATGGACTTTTTTGAAAATTCATGTTTCTGTCTTTAGTTCAATTATATTTGAATTTAGATGAAACTTAATTTTCACTATAGTATTTCTATTCCTAGAACCACTTCTGTGTTGTAAGTTAGGCAAGTCCTCATATTTGGAATAATATTGAAACTTACTAGCAAAGGATAAAACTCATTCGAATAGAAATAAAATTTATGAATCTCATCAATTTAAAATCTGAAGTCATACATATATGAATAAATGAAGGCTTCACTTTACAATCAAACTACTTTATTAAGAATTAATAAATAATTGACTCATTTTGTTCAGGGAGAAAATATCAACGATTATGAAAAACAGGAACTATTTTCAACAAAAATCATAGATACATGAAATAACCAAAGTTAAAATTTAGAAGTAACATCAACAGTGAAACTACTATGATTTCCATTCCAATATTTGCCTTCAATATCAACTAGAGTGAGACCCGCGCGATGCGCGGAGAGGCAAATTAATTATACTTTATAATGTATTCTAGTAAATATTATATTATTTAGAATTCAGAATTCATTGTGAAATCAACAGATCAAGATTCAAGAGTATAAGTGCCCATTATTTATCAGATAAAGTAAAAAACAAAAATAAAACAGTGCTTTGAACACAGCTTGAGAAAGCAAACACTCAACAACATTGAACAATTTTTGTGAACCAATTCCATGGAGCTTACTAGGAACTACAAATTCCAGTATTTTTGTTTCACTCTCCATGTAAGAGCCATGCCTCATTCTCGTATCCTGACAATTTAAATTGTCTCAAGCTTCATAACCGAGTTCTTCACCTTAATAATAATCCTGTAGATTACTCCTGATTATTACTTTTCCTAATTGTCTTACTCCTCTGCTTAAGAATACAAGGTTGAACTTCAAGTTGTTTAACTTCAAAAGCATACCCAATGTAATTATTAGTTTCTTGTTGGTGAATAAGATTTTAAATTGTGAAATCATGTGTTGTTGAAAGATTATATGGAATAAAAAGGCCTACTTTGTTTACCTCAAAAACATACATCAGCTACAAGCTTGAATTAATGAATTAAAGACCTTTATTAGCAAATGAAAATGAAAGACAATAAGAAATAATATATAAACAAGATTTTGTCACCACAATCTAAACTTTGCTTGTTCCACATACAGCCATTTAGCCATCTATTTTAAAGACAGATCAACATGCCACAATTTTAAAATACTATGCACATACAGTAATTGCACATAAAACTACAAGCTTATATACATACATATATATATATACACTAAAGATAAAAAAAGTAAAGGATGCATTGCACTCACACTAAACCCAAAACTCTTAAATATAGTAAAACATATACCACCAAATGGGAACTTTTAAAATGGGGACAAGATTATGATTTTTTCCCTTAAAACATTAAAATGACAGAAACCTCAGGCACCTTTACTAAATTTATAAATCTATTTCAAGTATTACTCTAATGGGTTCATGATACTTATGTAAGGCACCCTAAAATGAATTAGTTGCAACAATAAAAACATTAAAATTGAATAGTCAAGAAGCACCGGTAGAATAATTACACTAGGAAAAATTGACAAAGTAAACAGACCTGCATTTCTGTTTTGTTTCTTTCTCTTTAATTTCAGGTCCATCAGCTTTCAGTTTCTTACTTATTTCATTAGCTTGGGCTGCCACTAACTCTGTTGTAGACTTCATGGTGGCAGCTTTATTGATAGCCTGCTGTGCAGTCATGGTTTGTTGCATAAGTAGAGCTTGCTAGAATTGCATCTGTTGCATTGCCACAACTTGCTGCATCATCAAAGGAAGAGACGATGAAGCAAGGGAAGATAGATAGATTGAAAATAGTATCTACATAAATACAAATATTTTTATAATAACTAACTAACTTCAGAATTCTATTTTTTAAGTTAATTTCATACTCATTTGTCATGTGGTGCCATAAAACTTAGAAATATCCATATCCTCATCTTTGTGTCACTTTATACCTATATCTCATTTTCTATTAGAGCTTTATGCCATATGTAAAGACCAGATTATACCTTTAAACTATTCACAAAAATGGATTGAAGAATATAGTAAATCCTTGCCCCACCAGATAGCTCGGAAGTAGACATCTCTTCGTTCTTCCCTTCCACCATGGAGGAAAATGCTATTTTCAACAAGAAAACAAAATATTGATAAGATTGAAGGAGCTAACAGATGTGAAGGATGAAGAAAGGATAAAAAGTCAAACAGTAGAGAAGCATGGCAACAATGTCAATGTTGGGTGTTTCTGTTTCTGGGTTCCACAATCACCATTTTGCTTCTTCCAACTTAAATGCCGCCACAATTTCTTCTTGGAAGCCTGTGGTGGATGTTCTCAGCAAAAAGAACAAGATGAGAGTCCCCTATTTTGAGCTGAAGCAGGGGCAGCCTCGTATCTTCCACGAGCTTCTCTCTGGGCTAAGCATGGAGGTGATTGTACAGAAATTAACAACAACTAATATAAAATTGATGCTTAAGTTTTTCATTTTGTCAAAATTAACAACAACTAATATAAAATCATAGAAATCAAACCAAGTTACATTAATTACAAAAATCACAACAATGCTTTAATAATTAAAATCACAGAAATCTCAGAGAGGGAGTTAATAGAAGGGAAAGGCTGACAATGGTGATGAAGCGCAGGGATGGTGTGCGAGCGCGACTTGGTGCGAGACGGTAATGACCGATGACACGAAGAGCTACAGCAACCTTGATTGTGAGACCGGAGACGAGAGAGGGAGAGAGCTTCAGTCGACACCACGGTGAGAGAGATGAGAGAGACCGAGCTCCAGGGAGATATATATATATATATATACACGAAGAGGAGAGAAAAACACGAGAAAACTTGAGAAGATGAAGAGAGTTTCTGAAATCCTGATGAAAGAACAATTTTTTATTTTTTATTTTTTATTTCTCATATATATATATATATATTTGTTTAAATTATTTGAAAATATAAAACTAAGATTAGTTGGATTTTAAAATTTGATTGATTTAAAAGGATATTTTTGTCTAATCGAATAAAGTAAGGATGTTTAAGATTTTTGTAAAATTAAATAAAAAATATTTTTTATTTTTATTTAATTAAAAGAGTGTTTTAGTAAAAATAGTGATATAATGTATATTTAAAAAAAAGTTAGATGCTGATGTGGAAAATAAATTTCACATAATTTATTATTATTTGTCTATATTTTAAACGTATCAGTACGTACGAATTTATCATCGTATCGAAGCAAACACCTAAATTATTTAGTTATACGTGTTAGATATCAAAATCATATATTTTCTTCTACTTTAAAGAAAAGTGGATTCATGGAAAAATAAATATGTATTGAAAATTAACAACTTACCTTATGTTCATCAAAAGTAATCACAATTCACAAGGACGTAATAATATCTTAGTTGTACTCACATTCGATGGTCAAAGGCCATGAATAGTAGTAGACCCTAGAGTTTTCAGGAGATTGTTGCAAGCGCAAATTTTGCAAAATGATGGGGTCACTGTTCTATAAATCTGAGAAATTAGTAGTTGGCGGCTATGCACTGTTGGAGGTAAAGAACGAAGAAAAATATTACACACAAAAAATTGTTGATAACTTCATTGTCATTTTGACCTAAATAAATTTGAGAAGATAATGATGAGTTGATTATTATTTGGAGAAGAGCTTCAACCCTTATATTTGTGTTTGTTGAATGATCTAACCTTAATAATGATGGTTGCAAGTAAGAGAGAAACTATACCAAAAGTAAGATTATATTGAGTCCATCGTCACAAATTAAATTTGAATTGATTTAGTGGTTAGTTCATTAGTTTGCTTAAGTAGATGTCAGCTTCGAATCTCATCTTGTGTATATAGCAACTTATTAATCAACAAAAAATTCTTAAATAAAATTCTGATTTGCGACAAATTAGTATTTGTCCCGCCGAATTAAAAGATATCATGAAAAAAGAAAAAATAACCCATCACTTGCTAACCACACCTTATATATCATACTATTAAATGAACTCATGCATGATGTCTCATGTGCTCATTCATTTAAAACGCAACATAAAAACCTTGCTTTCCAAAATATTATTTTACCCAATTCCATCACCAAAACAGAAGAACACCCACATAAAGACAAAACCAAAAGAATTAGCTAAGAACCTAGGATGCTTACTCATCATGAAGCACCAATCCTATCCATAGTCAAAATTAATTATATAATATGACAAATACATATTAATTACATGTAGAATTTAATTAACATGTATCTTAAAATACAAATTAAAATTATCAACTAAAAAAATATTTAAAAAAAAAATACAAAATTTAATTTTCAATGTATCTTTTTATATTTATTAAGGTAAAAAACTTTAAAATTTTTATTCATAATAACTTTAACATGTGCCTTTTGATATTAAAATATATATAATGACACTATTCAAAAGGTGGGATTTTTTATTTTTATTTTGTATAGTATCTCTGAATCTATGAATTTATGCAGGTAAATAAACGAACCTAGACAAATGAGCAAATTTATCGTTGTTATTAAGGGTCAAATGAATGTTATTTTGAATACTCAAACACAATTATCAACTTCTTGAATGAATTTGATACAATAAACTCTATAAACCCATAGACAACATGCGCACTAATAATAATAAAATCTAATAATTATCCTTATGGTGGATCCATCAACGCGATTGAGCATGTTGAGCCTACCATGCATTGATCCCTCTGTTTTCATTAACTTAATTTATTATAATTTGAGACTCATTTTCATGTTGATATAATTTAAGCAACAACTTTTGGCCAATTACACTCCCATTAAATAATTTGATTAAAATGAGTAATGAAAAAAGGAGATCAACAAAACAATTAAAAAAATAAAAAATAAGTAAAAATAATAATAACTAAAAGCAATTTTATATAATATTTTTTAATCCTTTTATAAATATCTAAGAAACAAACAATTATTTTAGAAATGATATTTAAATGACAACCGCAAGTCGAACAAAAATATAAAATACTATATATTTTAATACTATCTGTCCCAAGGGTTACCTGAAATTGGGTTGCCTTTAGACTTGTAAGTGAGGCCCAAATCCTCAATGGAGTGAATTCCGACTTAGTCCACGTCTAGTGGCCGTCGCTCGAGTTGTTAGTGAGAAGATGGGGGTGGTACTTACAAAACAATCCGATGCTTAAGTCAGCAAGGGTCTTAGCATGTTTAAGTGTATTGGAATTTAGTTATACCTGAGAGTGTCAGTGTATTTATAGGGAGTGAGTCAATAACCACCGTTAGAGTAATTCCACTTTCGGTGGTGGATAACCATCCCTTTATCTTAGGGTTGTTGTGATCTCTCTTTTAAAAGTGGGTGAGAGATATTAGGGGAAGTTATGTCTCCTTCAGGGGGAGTTGTCTTCTCGTAACGTTCTCGTCCGACCTCTAAGGAGGTCGGTTATATAGTGGATGTATTTTTGGACTTTCTATATGCTCACTACAGGAAATACGGAAGATAGCGGCCACAAATTACCTGCGGTTTCTCCATCTGCCACAATTTGATAAGATAGCTGCGATTTGCATCCAATCGCTTCAATGTGACGCAGAAACAACTTGGATTAGCGTCGATTTTATGAAGCCCTGCCGCAAACCCTATCCCAATTCAGTGATTTCAACCAAAATCAGTCTATTTGACCCAAAATATATATTGAGGAATGCATGAAAGGAGAGTGGAAGTGGCGAATCCCTGTTCTCTGCTCCACCGTGCGCTGCTGTGTCACCCTGGAGTCGCCTGGTTGCCGACCCAACCTCTTCTCACCGCCGTCGACCGTTCCCCTCTACTCTATAGTACATTAAACCCTAATCCCCCATTCACGGTGTGCATAACTCACCCCTGTTCTCTGCAACCCCGTGCGCATCTGTGCTGTCTTTGAGTCGCATGGCTGTCCAGACATCCTCCTCTCGTTGTCATCAACCGTTCCCCTCTCCTCCACCCCTTACTCCCTCCTCCATCGTGCGCAATCTGAGCTATCGCGGCCTCTTCCCTGGTTCGTTCTTCCATCCGAATTTGTTCCTTATTTTCACCAAAATTTTCTATATCTTCTTGGTTCAGATTATGCTTTCAGGTTAATTTGATTTAGATTTTGTCTATATCTTCTATTAATTCAATTTAAATTTTGCTATATAGAGTTAAAGGATTTGAAGGTACCACTATTGTATTTTTGAGTTGGTATGATGGAATTGGAACATTAAGTTTGTATATAATTTCTATTTTTTTTTCCTTCTGTCTTCTTGCATTTGTGAATTGTGACATGGGAGCCCCATTGTGGCTCATGCCCTTAAGTTGTTTGATGAAATGCCCCAACAAAGCGATACATACCAGACATGCTATTAAATTTTTGTATATTGCGAAATGAGTTTTTGTTGGCATATATTGTGTCAAGTCTGCAATAGGTTAAATATAGAACTCGACATGGGGAATAGCGCTTCTCATACAATACCTTGACAGATTTTATAGCTTTTTCTAGAGAGAGAAAAGAGAGTAACACAGTGCAGTGCCACTGTGTCAGATATCAGTCTTTACAATTATGTATGGACATTGAAACTGTGTAGAATTAAAGAAAGTCATGATTGCTGATTAAGAAAGAAACTTATAGCTTCCATAAGGAGAGAGAAGATATACAAAGGAGGGATCCAGTTAATGCTTAGATAATGAAACCGTATAGATAATATTCAGATAGAATGGACCAAAAAAGATTAACAATTTCATATGAGGAACTAATGGTAAGTAGCATTTGGTTCTGATTAAATAGAAATAAAAATTTAACTAAGAGAAAAGTTGTCTTCTTTTGCTGGCATTGAGATGCTAAACTATGCCTGAAGCTGTGTACTTGACTAGATTAAATTTGTGACTATTGACATATCTGTGTTTAAAATATAGGACCATATATTTATTACTTGTCAATAATTGTGATTATTTGTATTAAGCTAGGGGTATTCGAATTTAAAGCTTGCTTAGAGTTATTAGTATGCTGAATAACTAGCATAAGGATCCTCTTTGTTCTTTAAGAATTTGAGCCTTTTAATAGGATTGCCCATGTGATTTTTAGAATGAAAAAGAAGTCATTTATCTTATAAAAGTGCCTCTTTACCACCCAAAAATATGAGTTAAAATTGAGCCGTGGCAATACACATCACATAATGGAGCTGGATTAATTTTCTTCAATTAGAAATTTAGAATACTTTTATACTATATGAAGTCCACTAGTTATTAATTAAATAGTAAGGCACATCGTTTGGTTTTGGTATGCATCCCATAGTCTCACTAAGCATGTTATTCTGTAGTTAATAAAAATAATGTGAAATACACCAAGTCATGTAATTAATTTGATTTTCTTAATTAGAAAACTAATCTCAACAAAGAGTGTACATACCAAGTCATGTGATTAATATGATATTCTTTCTTATCTTTGTGTTTCTCATCGTTATTTTGATGCATGTGGTGCCTTGTGTATATTAGATTTTAATTAGATTGGTGTAGGAACTTGGTTTGTGTAGTTTAAAAAGTGGTGGTGGGTGGAAAATTGCATAATCTTTAAATGCTATATTAGAATGCATGACCTGTTGCAAGAGTTAGGCATGAGAATAATTTGGCAAAGTGCTCCAAATGAGCCATGGAAGTGGAGTAGGATATGACGCAAAGAGGATTTTCAATGTATTATGTTCGGAAATATGGTATGTAGTTTTAAATTTTTTTAATTTTATAAAGTTAATAGGTAATTGAAGTAATCTAATATTTTTGTGGCTTTTTTGTATTTAGGTCATTGATGATATTAAGGCCGTGCAATTGATTGAACCATATGAAAAAAGAATGACATTAAGAGCAGAAACATTATCAAGAATGAGACGACTTGAATTTCTCAAAATAAAAAGTGTTAGTTTTTCTGAAAGCTTTGATAGCATTTTTAGCAAATTGCTATATCTTGAGTGGGAAGATTATCCATTTACGTATTTTCTATCATGTTGTAAGTTATCCAAGCTTTTGAAATTAGTCTTACAAAGGAGCAACATCAAGCAACTATGGGATGGCACAATGGTACTACTAATAAATAAAACTTGTGAAATGGAGAGAATTGAGGATGTTGAATTGCCCGAAAATAGTAGAGAAGGAAAGGCTCAGTGAAATAGGTAGTTCATGGATTAGAGAGTACATTAAGGTGCGTGTGTATTGTTGTTCCCATTATTCCTGCTCTTGTTTACAGGGTATGCATCTAATGATTAGGGTTGTTTGTGTTTTATGGTTACAGGTACACAATGAATCCACTGATAGACTTGCTATTGTAATTCCAGGGAGTGGAATTCCAATTCCAAGGTGGTTTAAGCATCAGAATAAGGGGGCGGATAATTCAACGTGGATAGAATCATTTCCAAATGCCAATGACAACAATTGGACTGGCATTGCCCTTTGTGCCGAGATTGTTGTTCAATTTGCACCACCGCCCCTCATTGAGCTCTACTTTTACGACCAAACAGGAAAAGCCAATCTTGTGCACTATGTTGGTTGGCTTGAAAAGGAAGAGGAGGTGATGGGTGAATTGGTTCACCTCTGCCTATTCTATTTTTCTCGCCAACTACTTCTTCGGGATGAAAAGCAGCATGATCTTGATGGATCCCACTTTGAATTCAAAGTAGATTACCACAACTATGTCGATAATGGGCGTTTGTGTTTGGAAGTGAAGAAGTGGGAAATGCGTGTGGTGAACCAGGATTTGGAGTAACCCAACTCTGGCAGATATTTATTTAGTTTGATTATTTCCCAACTCACAGGTATTCTTTCATCATCTCAATGTCCAATCTTTTCCAACCTTTGACATTCACATCACCAAATTAAACATCATTTTTCTGTTTTATTTTCCCATTCACGTAATAATTTTACTTCAGGGTCTGTATGTCATTTTGAAATATAAACGGTTTATCTAAAACTTCTGTATTTTTCTTTTCTTATCAGCGCTATTTTTCAATTCCAACCAAACACACACTAGGCTTCCAGTGGATTCTACTGGAGTACAACACAGAAGGTTGATAAACTCCAATTTTGTGGTTTATATTGTGTAGAATTTGGGGAGTTTTATCAATATTTTTCACACTTATTCACAAGAAATGCATGGTTTTGTGTTCTCTTCCTAATATTGCTCCATGATGAAAAATATGCTTCTTTTGCCTTAAAATTGCTATATTTTGATCATCTTTTATTACCATTCGATGCCGTGATGTGTTTGTTGAGTGATTTCAGAATTTATAGGGCAAGAATGGCCTAGAAGAGAGAAAGAAAGCATGCACAAGAGGAAGGAACATGAAGATTTGGATTTTGGGAATTTCAGCATGGGCGCGCGCGCACCTCGCGCGCACGCGTGGATGAGGACAGCTGGAAGCGGCGCGCAAAGATGGACGCATCCGTGCAGATTAGGAAAATCCACACCGGCGCGCATGCGTACATGGCGCGCGCGCGTGGATCACAAAATCAATCGGCGCGCAGGCATGGCGCGCACGCGTGACAAGCTGCACGTGACCTCATTAAAGGAAATCGTGCCTGACGATTTCTGAGGCTCAAGAGGCCCAAATTCAAGCTGGTTCTGTATGTAAAAGATCCAAGGATGCTAGGGGAAAAGGGGGGGGGGGGATCACTCATTTTACACTTAGACAAAAATTTTAGCTAGTTTTTAGTTCTTGTTCTTCTAGAGAGAGAAACCCTTGTTCCTCTCTAGATCTAGCTTTAATTTGATCTTCCCTTGTTGAATTTTGAATTGGATCTTGTTAATTACTAGTTTTAATTGCTTAATTTGAATTTCCTAGTATAATTTTGTTTAGATCTTGTGTTAGTTTATGATTTCTAGTCAATTGTCATTTTATACCTATTTTATGAATCTTGTGAATCTTGAATTGCTAATGTTACATTGATGATTTCCATGATTAATTGTGTTGTTTGAGTGATTGTATGTTGATAATTGTTAGTAGGTACTTGTTAGTTCCAATTTAATTACAATTTGAATAGGTCTTTTATTAATACTTACCACGTGTTTGATGAAATGTTTCCTTTGATTATGGAGTAGTTCTCTTTACTCTTGGCCTAGACTAAGGGAATTGGGTAAACTTGAGTCATTGGATCTAATGGATTTGATGATTTAGGAACCCTTAGTGGTCAATTTGATAGCCATTGACACTAGCCTACTACTAAGTTAATTAGTAGTTAGGTTGGACCTTATGGGTTGATGTTGACTAAACCATTTAACATACTTCAAGTATAGAAGTAGACTTAAGGATTTTGGTTTCTCATAATTATCAAGATATGGTTATTAGACGAGGATAGTGACCCCAATTCCCATGTCTAGCGAAGAGTTGCTTTTATTATTCATATTTGAAAACCCAAAATTCCTAATTGCTTTGCCTTAGCTATAGTAATTGTTTAGCTTTAGAATAGACTTATACTGGATGCTATTTTATTAGTTTAGAATTGCTCACATTTTGCTTTAGTTATTTGAATTAGTTTCTTGCCCTTCAAGATTACTTGCTTGTTAAGATTCCTAGTTTAATTTCTTGCTCATGACTTGCAACCCCGGAATTCTAACCAATGTTGATGCACATGTTTGCCCATTCCTTGTGAGACGACTCGAGGTTTGAATACTTCGGTTACTTTATTGGGGTTGAACTTGTGACAACCAATTCCTTCTAAATTTGATTCGCGGATTATTTGTCGGTTGAGGACTATACTTGCAACGCGAAAAATCTTGTGAAATTCCTTATCGACGGTGTCCGTGCTCATCAAATTTTTGGCACCGTTGTCGGGGAATGGTTGCAACATATGCCTTGATATTGGTTATGTGAATATGTGAATATTGTAGATAGTTTACCTTCTTTCAATACTTAGCTATAGTTTAGATTTCTTTGGTATGTGTGCTATGACTCCCGAGTTTGATGACTCGGTCTCAACCGAATTCTAGCTTAGCCTAGTTTGACCCTGAGATTGAAAGAACCTTGGTACACACTCGGCAAGCTAGACGGCGGTTGGATTATACGGCTAGTACTTTGGCCTCTCTTGATGAACATACGGAATCACTAGACGGTACCGACAGTGACTTGCAGTCCGCTACTTCCTATTCTTCTGTTAGCACTACTAATACATCTTTGCATCCTACAGGTGAGCCATACATGGCGGAGCCACGACGGATCACTTTGCATGAGCAAGGAGCTCCGTATATCATACTTCAACTTTTGCAAGCAAGGTATCCCAACCTTGATCCAAACTTTGAGTTGAAGAGTAGCTTGACAAATCTACTTCCTAAGTATCATGGGTTGCCGGGTCAAGACCCCATCCGACATCTAAGAGATTTTCAAGTTGCTTGTTCTACGGATCGAAGGCATGGAGCCGATGAGTTGGCTATTATGGTTTTTGCCTTCCCTTTATCTTTTGAAGGGCAAGCAAAGATGTGGTTTTATTCACAAGCGGATGAGATTGTGACCAATTGGGATTTCTTGAGAAGAGAGTTTCTAGATAAATTCTTTCCACTGGAGAAGACCGACTACATCCGGAAGGAGATTTCGGGTATAATGCAAAAGGATCAAGAGAGTTTGTATGAGTATTGGACTCGGTTCAAGAGGCTATTGGAATCTTGTCCACACCATGGATTGAACACTCACTTGCTCATTAGTTACTTCACCAGAGGTCTTTGTGCGGAAGATAGAAGATTGCTCACCACTTCTAGTGGCGGTTCCCTTTCAAAAAACAAGACGGAGGGAGAAGCTTGGAAATTGATAAATGATGTTGCCGAGGCTACACAACATGTAAGGGTGAGAAGTAATCCTCTCAAGGGTGTGGTAGAACCATCCCCTTTCGAAGCAAGCTTAACCAAGGCGCTTGGGGACATGACCACTATCCTCACGCAAATACAAAAAGATCAAAAGGAATACTACTCCATCCAAGCCATCCAAGCCCCACCTCAAGTTGCTCAACTTGAAGGCCCTTGATAAACCCCTATTTTATGGTTTATCTTGTGCTCAATTGAGTGGATTTTATCAATCTTTCATACACTTATTCATATAAATTGCATAGTTTTACATTTTCCTTCCTGATCTTATGCTATGATTGAAAACATGTTTCTTTGGTCTTAAATTTTCTATGTTTAATCCTCTCTTATTACCATTCGACGCTGTGATATGTACGTTAAGTGATTTCAGGGTTTACAGGGCATGAATGGCTTAGAGGATGAAAAGGAAGCATGCAAAAGTGGAAGGAATACAAGAAGTTGAAGAAATTGCTAAGCTGTCAGCCTGACCTCTTCGCACTCAAACGGTCATAACTTGAGCTACAAAGGTCCAAATGATACGATTCCTGTTGCGTTGGAAAGATAACGTCCGGGGCTTCAAAATGATATATAGTTTGCTATAGTGAACGTACAGATAAATGACGCAAATGCGCGCTCCATGCGGACGCATTGCAGTGACAAAAATCAGCGTGACAGAATTCGCAATCAGCGATTTCTGGACTGTTTCTGGCCCAGTTTTCGGCCCAGAAAAACAGATTAGAGGCTATAAAGTGGGGGAATGCATCCATTAATTCATACAACATATATTCATATTCACAAATTATTAGGTTTTAGATGTAGTTTTAGAGAGAGAGAGGCTCTCTCCTCTCTCTTAGGATTTATGATTTAGATTTTTAGGATTATGATTCCTCTCAGTTTATGGTTATTTCTCAATTTCAGGTTCAATGTTCCTTTAATTTTATGTTCTCTTCTACTTTTAGATACTCTAATGCTTTTACTTGTTAATTACTTATGTTGCTAAATTGGCTTATGAACTTTTCATGTTAAGATTTGAATATTCTATTTAATATAATTTGAGATATTTCAGATTTATGCTTGCTTTCTTCCATTTATGATATTAATAATTTCTTCTATTTTAGAGTAGGCCTCAACTTGACTTTGGGGTTGATTAATAATTATAGACCCTTGAGTTGGGAGACTCAAGAGTTAATTTGTGATTGGTTCTCTGGTCACTGACGTTAATCCAAACACAAGAGTGAGGATTAGGACTTGTGAATAGAAGTTGGCTCCCAACTTGATTTTTCTTCATTTAGTAAAGGATAACTAAGTAGAGACAACAACCTATTACTATTAATCTTGAGAAATCCAACATGGATAGAACTTTCAATTAATCTTCTCCGGGTCAAGGCTTTTATTTTAATTACATAAAACCCTTTTATTTATTTTCATTGCTTTAATTTATAATTATTTATTTTTTCATTCTTCAACTCTAAAAATTCTCAGAAAAACCCATAACCAATAATAACACACCTCCCTACAATTCCTTGAGAGACGAGTCGAGGTTTAAATACTTCGGTTATAAACTTTATTGGATTTTGTTACTTGTGACAACCAAAGTTTTTGTACGAAAGGATTCTCTGTTGGTTTAGAAACTATATCTACAACGCGATTATTTTTATAAGATTCTTTACTGGCAAGAATCTAATCGTCAAAATGGCGCCATTGCCGGGAAATTACAAACGTGTGCCTTATTATTGGTTGTTGTAAATATTTTTTTTGGTTGTTTTCTTTGCTTTGATCTAAAAATTTTAAGTTTGGTGTCATTTTATTGTTTTTCTCTTTTCTCATTAAATTCAAAAATATCTTTTCTCTTTATTTTAATTGATTTTTTTCGAAAATTACAAAAAAAAAATTTCAGATTTTTATTTTAAAATTTTTTATCTTATCTTATCTTAGTTTTAAATTTCAAAATTCAAATCTTTTTCAAAAATCATATCTTTTTCAAAATCTTATCTTATCTTATTTCAAATTCAAATTTCAAATTTCAATTAAATTCCAAAATTCAAAATTTAAATTTAAATTTAAAAAAAATCAAACCTTTTCAAAATTTAAATATTTTTTTTTCAAATCTTTATCTTATATTGTTGACTTTTTCAAAATTCAAATTTCAAAAATTTAAAATTCAAATTTCAAAATTTCAAATTTTAAAATTCAAAATTCAAAATTCAAAATTTAATTTTCAAATTAAAAAAAAATTAAATTTCAAAACCTTTTAATTTAAAAACTTATCTTCTCTTACCTAACTTATCTTATCTTTTCTAATCTTAAAAATCAAATCTTTTTCAAACCTTTTCTCTTATTTTATTTTATTTTTCTTTGCTTGTTTATTTATTTTTGTTTTTAATTTTTATTAGCTACTATGAATTCTCACCCCTCTGGTTTCAAGTTTGGTTCTAATGTTATTGCAAGGAATGAAAATTATAACAGGAACATGCATCAAGGTCGAAACAATCATAGATGGAAGGAGCCACGATGATCTGATCAACCCTTTAGGCAACAACACCTTCCAAGATACCATGGACAATGACCATCCTACAATGCATGCTAAGACAATAGTTATGGTGGACCCCTCCGTGACAAACCACCTCCACCAAATTACTATGGTCAAGAGCCATTTCGAGGAGCGTACCAAGATGATAGATATGATGGACCCCCTTGTAGTTACCAGCAAGCTCCATCATATGTCAATGAACCACCTCCTCAAAATAGCTTTGGACCACCATACTCACAAGCCCCCTACTACCAAACACCATCACATGATTCTAACCCTTATCCACCAAATCAACCGCCCTATGAGCCATATGAACCATATCTAGAACCACCCCAATTCCAACCCAATTACTCCCAAGAACCACCACCTCCATATACACCATATCTACATCCATCAATTCAAGAGCACTATGATCCTAATCATGTTATTCAAGCTGGACAAGAATCAAGGGATCATCTCAAGGAAGCAATGGATAAATTTCATGCAACCCTTCATCAACTGGAGCAAGCGATAAATCGATTACCTTCCCGACGTTCGGACACTCAAGGAACCCCCATGGCTTCATGTGGACAATCTAATGAAGAACGTAGCATGAAGGAGATACTAGAAACTCCAGTGGACAGTAAGGAGCATGACTTTGTACTGGAACAAGTGGAGGAAGCCGAAATTATCGAAGAAGAAGAATTGGTTGAAGACTTAGGAGATGCAGAACCTCCATGGGAAAATCTAGTCAAAGAGCCTCCTTCAAAGACGTTTGAAATAGATGTTGAGGAGGGTGTACAACCTCCAAGGCATATCATGGTTGAAGACTTTGAAGGGGATGATCAAGAGATGGATTCAATCATTGATGAATTCTTATCTACAATTGAATCCTCTCCCATTGGACTTGACATGGAGATTAAAGAAGAAGAAGCACAACATTCCATGCCTTTAGTGAACAATGAAGAAGAGATTGAATTGGAAGAAAGCTACCAAGAGGAAGAGGTTGATATTGAAGAAGCTTGCAAAGAGGTGGAAATTGTCAAAGAAGAGCACAAGGGAATTGAGCTGGAAATCACCTTGCCAAAGTTGTTGGAGACCTCTCCCCCCAAAGCCATCACCATCCATCCCTTCATTCAAGTGGGTAAATCTCTCATCTCTAACCTTAATTAGCTCACTTGAATATGCTTTGCTTGAGACAGATGGTCAGCTTAGAGCTCTTTGTGACTATAAGAGCAAGCGGGAGATGGTTAGTGGTAGGAATTGTCATGCAAGGTTCAACATGGTTGCATGCTCCAAATTGAAGTACAAAGGTTGGTACAATTCTCAATTAAATGGGTCTAGGAATCTGTTTGGATGTCTCAGTGAGAATTTCAATTGCGTGCCACCCGGATGGAATCATGATTATCAACAAGAAGACGGGTGCAAAGGTAAGGTCTGGGACCCCAGAATTTAGTCTAGAAATCAACACTCTTGGGACCTTGTCACTTGCTTTAACCTGCTTGAAGGCTTTCTGTGCCTATTTTGGGATCCCGGAGGCCATTGGAATTACAAACATTGGTGGAGATTTCTGGATGAGTTCAAGCACAAGCCACCATAACAGGGAGCTCACCAAATGTCCAACTTAAGGACAATAACTAAAAGTGCTAGGTGGGAGACAACCCACCATGGTATGATCTTTCATTTTTATTCTTAATTTTATTTTATTGTCATTTTTATTAGTGGTCATTCATAAATTTTGCATAAGAATCTGCATTCTGCATTCTGCATTTTTGCAATAAAAAAAACACGCACGCGACGCGTAAGATGCTTACGCGTCACAGGTGCATTAGGAAGAAAAGAAAAGTGAACAGAAAGTCACGCGAAAGCGTGGTTGGAGGCGTGCCTTAGGCACAAACATGCCCACGCAACCGTGTCACTGACGCGGCCGTGTCATTTTGAAAAATAGCCTCCCACGCATCCGCGTCACCCACGCGAATGCGTGCCCCTAAAAATCGACGTAAAAGAGGTGTATGGCAGCAAGTTATGATGGAGTGGGGCTGGAATGATGCTGGAAGCACCAGGCCTACCACGCGACCGCGTGCCCCACGCGGCTGCGTCGTTTTACAAAATCAGGCCATTCACGCGAACGCGTCACCCCAAACTTTGCCAATAAGCAAACTAAACAGAGAGTTACGCGAACGCGAGGCTGCTCTCGCGCCACTAGCCCAAATCAAGTCTCTCGTACGCGTGCCCCACGCGTCCGCGTCACTTGAAATTATCGCCAATCACGCGAACGCGTGATCCACGCGTCTGCGTCTTCTGTGCCGCACAACTTATCCAGATCAGCGCCAATTATCTTATCTTTTCTTTTCTAATCCTAATTTCTTCTATCTTTTCTTCTTTCTTCTTTCTTTCTTACTTACTTCTTCTTTATCCCTTTAACCTCTCATCCCTCTTCACTTACATTCTATTTTACTTAATTTATTTGCATACTTTCATTCATTGTATTTTAATTTTGTGCATATTTTTATTTTCTTTTCTAGATTTATTATTTTTCCATTGATGTTAAATTTTCTTCTTCAACTGTTACATCTTTTCTTGAATTATTCTGGTGCTTCATGACTTGTTTTACTCTGACTGGCTATTATTCTTCATAAGTCAATGCTACTCCTTCATGATACTTATATTATCTTGCATTGACGTGAACTTACACTATCTTGCATTACCCACACTCTCTCCCCCATTGTTGCAACTTTTGCACTATTGATATGCCATTTGCTTCTATTATTTTCTCACTTGCATGTTGTAGCTACCATGTAATTGAGACCCTCATTATTTGGCATTAACCCACCCAGACTTTATTTATTTTCTTATCTTTATTTCTGGGTTACTTTTCTTCTTTTCCTCTTCTTTCACGCTGGCCACCGAGGAAGGGAAACAGAAGACGTTTACATGGAGAGACAGACAAGTCCATCTGCACATTCTCTGAAAGAAAAGCGTCAGTTGGAGCAACCCGTCCACCTACACATCTCTGCATGCACCGAGGACGGTGCAATCTTTAAGTGTGGGGAGGTCGATACCGATCTCCATAGGTTAGTTATTTTCTTCCCAACACTAATATTTTACTTTATTTGTTTGTTCATTGTTGCATTTGCATGTTTGATTGCATATTTGATTGATTTTATGCATATTTTACCACCACTTGGTTAAAGTAATATTTTATTTTTCAAAGAAACTTTTTATAGTATTCCACTAATTTGAATTAAAATTTTTGATAAACTTGTTTGAAGAAATATTATACTGTAACATGGTTTAGAGCTCGAACACACAAAACCAGTAATATTTTGAGCCTAATTGATTGGTTGCATTTTATCAACCAATTATCAACCAATATTTTATTTTTTTTTGGTGTGTGTTGTTTTCTCTAAAATTGTGATCTTTGTCTTGCTTAATTCTATATTTCCATTGTTTGATGTATGCATGCACTTATATGATTGAGGCCTTTGTTTCACTGAGCTTACATACCCATATGGCCTTACCCTTTCATTATCCTTTGCAAACATATGTTGAGCCTATTATACCCCTTTGTTCTTTACTTTAGCACATCATTAACTCTAAGCGAAAAACAATAATGTGCTTAATTTGAATTCTTGGTTAGCTTAGACTAGTGAGAGTGCTCATGAATTAAGTGTGGGAAAAAGTGGGTTTAAAAATGTTTGGTTTAAGAATTGGGTGTTGTGTATTCTTGAGAAAATATGAACAAGAATGTTAAGAACACGTTTATACATTCAATAATTTAATCATATGCATTGAAAAAGAAAAGAAAAAAAATTGAAAAAAAATTTTATTAAGAAAAGAAAAGTAGAAAAAAAGAGAAAAAGAAAAGAAAAAGAGCAAATAAGTAAAAGGGGACAAAATGCCCCAAAGTAAATGGTGAAAGCAATGCATATGTACTGTACTCGAAATTAGGATGCATGAGTATGTGGAAAACATGGCTAATGGATAGTTAGATGTGGTATTGTGATTACATGGATTGTATAAGTTAGGTGGAAAGTTTAAGTTAATTAAGGATTCAGATTTCAGTCCACTTGGCCAAATACAATCCTACCTTGACCCTAACCCCATTACAACCCTCAAAAGACCTCTTGATATGTGTATCTGTGCATCAAATTAATGTTGATTGTTAGATGAAGAGCAAGCCTTAGAAAGCAAGGTTAGTAGAGAATTGAGAGAGTCAAACCTTAAACACCTGAGCGATTAGAGTGTATACACTTCCAGTGAGAGTTTGATGCTCGATTCCTTGTTCCCGGCTTTCATGAGCTATTTTCTTCTTGCAAGTCTATTTGAACTTCATTTTTATGATTCAAATTAGTGAAATCTAGATCATGTATGTTCTTAAAAGATTTGTTTACTTTTAACCAAGTAGGTAAAAGCATTTTGCATGTAGTTGCATTCATATAGATAGGTTGTATTTCATACATTCTACCATTCCTCTTCACTCCTTTATAGCTTCTCTTGAGCTAAGCATGAGGACATGCTAATGTTTAAGTGTGGAGAGGTTGATAAACCCCTATTTTATGGTTTATCTTGTGCTCAATTGAGTGGATTTTATCAATCTTTCATACACTTATTCATATAAATTGCATGGTTTTACATTTTCCTTCCTAATCTTGTGCTATAATTGAAAACATGTTTCTTTGGTCTTAAATTTCCTATGTTTAATCCTCTCTTATTACCAATCGATGCTGTGATATGTGCGTTAAGTGATTTCAGGGTTTACAGGGCAAGAATGGCTTAGAGGATGAAAAGGAAGCATGCAAAAGTGGAAGGAATACAAGAAGTTGAAGAAATTGCTAAGCTGTCAGCCTGACCTCTTCGCACTCAAACGGTCATAACTTGAGCTACAGAGGTCCAAATGATGCGGTTCCAGTTGCGTTAGAAAGCTAACGTCTGGGGCTTCGAAATGATATATAATTTTACTATAGTGGCCGTACATATAGACGACACGAATGCGTGCTCGACGCGGATGCGTCACAGTGACGAAAATCAGCGTGACAGAATTCGCAATCAGCGATTTCTGGACTGTTTCTGGCCTAGTGTTCGGCCCAGAAAATATAAATTAGAGGCTATAAAGTGAGAGAATGCATCTATTAATTCATACAACATATATTCATATTCACATATTATTAGGTTTTAGATGTAGTTTAGAGAGAGAGAGAGAGGCTCTCTCCTTTCTCTTAGGATTTAGGATTTAGATTTTTAGGATTAGGATTCCTCTCAGTTTATGGTTATTTCTCAATTTCAGGTTCAATGTTCCTTTAATTTTATGTTCTCTTCTACTTTTAGATACTCTAATGGTTTTACTTGTTAATTACTTATGTTGCCAAATTGGCTTATGAACTTTTCATGTTAAGATTTGAATATTCTATTTAATATAATTTGAGGTATTTCAGATTTATGCTTGCTTTCTTCCATTTATGATGTTAATACTTTCTTCTATTTTAGAGTAGGCCTCAACTTGACTTTGGGGTTGATTAATAATTGGAGACCCTTGAGTTGGGAGACTCAAGAGTTAATTTGTGATTGGTTCTCTGGTCACTGACGTTAATCCAAACACAAGAGTGAGGATTAGGACTTGTGAATAGAAGTTGGCTCCCAACTTGACTTTCCTTCATTTAGTAAAGGATAACTAAGTAGAGACAACAACCTATTACTATTAATCTTGAGAAACCCAACAAGGATAGAACTTCCAATTAATCTTTTCCGGGTCAAGGCTTTTATTTTAATTACATAAAACCCTTTTGTTTATTTTCATTGCTTTAATTTATAATTATTTATTTTTCCATTCTTCAACTCTAAAAATTCTCAGAAAAACCCATAACCAACAATAACACACCTTCCTGCAATTCCTTGAGAGACGACCCGAGGTTTAAATACTTCGGTTATAAATTTTATTGGGTTTTGTTACTTGTGACAACCAAAGTTTTTGTACGAAAGGATTCTCTGTTGGTTTAGAAACTATATCTACAACGCGATTATTTTTATAAAATTCTTTACTGGAAAGAATATAATCGTCAGCCCTCCTAGAATTTATGGTTTGTGCTCTAGAACCACACATTACCCCGATCAATTCCATCAAATTCAAGAGGAGCATGCCCTTGTCGTGGCCAATGTGAATTATAACAACCGTCTGCCCTATCCTTCTCAAGGCCAAAACAACTACTCTCATGGTAGTAATCAAAATCAAGGGTGGAGGGATAATGCACAAGGGAGCAATCAAAACCAAAGATGGAATAACTCTTCTTCTCATTACAACAACAACCAATCTTCATCTCAATACCACCATAACAACAACAACCACCAAGCCAACCAAAATCACCACAACCAAAACCAAAACAACTACACCAAATACCAAGCACCACACCATAGACAACAATCTAACCAATCCTCTTCATCTTCCACCAATCAATTTGATGAGCTTAAAGCCACTATGGAGAAACGGGACGAGAGCTACAAGGCTCAATTCGATACCATGGACGCTCAATTGGCCAATCTTACCGACATGATTTCGAAGATGTTCATGTCCTCTCCCAACAACACCAACCAACCCTCAAGCTCTTCTAGCCTTCCTTCCCAACCCCAACCAAACCCCAAAGGGCGGTCTCAATGCCATCACTCTATGGTCAGGGACTACATTGGAGGAGATACCTCCTAGGGTCATGGAAGACATTCATGAGGAAGAAGTGGTTGTTGAAGCTCCACATGAAGAAGAGGAGGTAGACAAAAGGAATGAGGAAGAAGGAGTAAGCCTTAAGGAACCCAAGAGGGAAGCTATAGTAGATGAGTCCATTCCTATCCCATTCCCTTCATTGGTGAAGAAAGCAAAGAAGACTCTGGAATTTGATTTGAACATGCTTCAAGTGTTCAAGAAAGTTGAGGTAACCATACCACTTCTTGATGCTATCCAACAAATTTCGAAGTATGCAAAATTTCTGAAAGACTTGTGTACACACAAGGATAGGATAGGAGAGTTAGAGATATTATCCTTGGGAAGTTTGATTTCTTCCTTGATGGAGCCTATTCCAAAGAAATATGGTGACCCTGGACCTTGTTTGGTGTCTTGTTGTATTGGCGGGTGCACTTTTCATGACTGTATGTGTGATCTAGGAGCTTGCGTAAGCATCATGCCACTTTCTATTTTTGTGCGGTTGAATTTAGCTCCATTAAAGAAGTCGGCGGCGAAGTTTGCCTTAGCCGATAAGAGTGTGATCACTGTGATGAGAATAGCAGAAGATGTACTTGTGGCAATCAAGGACTTGGTCTTTCCGGTTGACTTTTACATCCTTGAAATGCCTCCAACAGAAAATAGAAGCTCATCCTCCGTTATACTTGGTAGACCCTTCCTTAAGACCTCTAAATTCAAGTTAGATGCCTTCACCGGCACATATTCCTTTGAGGTTGGAGACAAGACTATCAAGTTCAATTTGAAAGAAGCCATGAAGCATCCTCCCGAAGAGCATTCCATTCTCCGATGTGATGTAATCGATGAAGTGGTAGCGGAAGTGCGAAAAGAAGACTACAACAAGTTATGCTACCCTATTGTTGAAGAGATGGATGACCAAGAGGATGAACAAGAGAAAGTTGTTGAAAGTGAACTCCGTGAGTTGGATGAAAAGGAACTTCAGCTTGAGGCAAAGAGTGAATTGAAGCCTCTTCCATCTCATTTGAAGTATGCTTTCTTAGAGGACAACCAAAAGTTTTCGGTCATTATTGCTAGTGAGCTTTCTAGTGAAGAAGAGGAAAAGCTCCTAGATGTTCTAAGAAAGTACAAGAAGACAATTGGGTGGAGCCTAGCCGATATTGTGGGGATTGACCCCCGCAAGTGCATGCATCGTATATTTCTCCAAGAGGGAGCTAGGCCGGTTAGGCAACCGCAAAGGAGGCTCAACCCGACCATCCTTGATGTGGTAAAGAAGGAGGTCACTAGGCTACTTGATGCAGGTATCATATACCCAATTTCTGACAGTGAGTGGGTGAGCCCGGTCCAGGTTGTTCCCAAGAAATCGGGCATCACTACGGTTAAAAAGGATGATGGTGAAGTGGTCACCAAGAGAGTACAAAATGCATGGTGAGTGTGCATTGATTATAGAAGATTGAACACTGCTACAAGAAAGGATCACTACCCTTTGCCTTTTATCGATCAGATGTTGGACCGTTTGGCGGGTAAATCCCATTATTGCTTTCTTGATGGATTCACTGGTTACTTCCAGATTCAGATTGCTCTTGAAGATCAGGAAAAGACCACATTCACTTGCCCTTTTGGCACCTTTGCCTACAAAAGGATGCCATTTGGACTATGTAATGCACCTGCTACTTTTCAGCGGTGTATGACCAGTGTCTTTTCTGATCTAATAGAGAATTGTCTGGAAGTCTTTATGAATGACTTCAGTGTTTATGGAACTTCATTTGATTGTTGCTTGGAGAACTTGGCCAAGGTCTTAGCTAGATGTGTTGACACTAACCTTGTCTTGAATTTTGAAAAATGTCACTTTATGGTAAGACAAGGCATAGTGTTAGGACATGTGGTATCTAGTGAAGGCATTTCTGTAGACCCGGCCAAGGTCGATGTTATTACCACTTTACTTCACCCCTCATCTGTGAGGGAGGTCCGCTCGTTTTTGGGACATGCAGGATTCTATAGGCGTTTTATCAAAGATTTAAGCAAAATTGCTTTGCCATTGTCGCGCCTACTCCAAAAGGATATGGACTTTGAGTTTGACAGTGCATGTGTGAAAGCGTTTGAAGAGTTAAGGAGAGTTCTCACCACAGCACCGATTGTGCGAGGCCCCAACTGGACGTTGCCATTCGAGATAATGTTCGATGCGTCAAACCATGCTGTAGGTGCCGTGCTTGCACAGCGCGATGGTAAACTCCCTTATGTCATTGCTTACTCTTCTAAAACACTGGATGCAGCACAATCCAACTATACCACTACAGAAAAGGAACTCCTAGCCATTGTTCATGCTTTAGATAAATTCAGATCTTATTTTCTAGGGTCTAAGATAGTGGTATACACGGATCATGCAGCTTGAAAGTACTTATTGACAAAGAATGAGTCAAAACCTAGACTCATACGTTGGATCTTGCTTTTGCAAGAATTCAACATTGAGATTAGGGACCAGAGTGGGTCTCAAAACTTAGTTGCGGATCATTTAAGCCACCTTGAGAATTTAAAATTTGACCCATTTCCGATTAATGACTCATTCCCATTGGATAGTTTGCATGCTGTGTCGGATAGCTTTCCTTGGTTTACCCCCAATGGCGAACTACTTGGTTGCGAAAATCTTCCCTCCCAACTTTTCTAAAAACCAAAGGGACAAGTTGAGGAGTGATTCCAAATACTACATTTGGGATGACCCTCACTTGTGGAAGAGGGGAGTGGACCAAGTAATCTAAAGATGTGTGCCGGAATCTGAAATTCAACCTATTCTTGAAGCTTGCCATTCGTCCAGAAATGGTGGCCACTTTGGCCCACAAAGGACAGCTAAAAAGGTGTTGGATTGTGGATTCTGGTGGCCAACCTTATTCAAGGATGCTAACCGGTTCTGTGTGTCTTGCCATCAGTGTCAGAAGTCGGGAAACACGTCCCAAAGGGATAAGATGCCTCAGCAACCTATGTTGTTCTGTGAGATATTTGATGTATGGGGCATTGACATTATGGGACCAATTTCCAACTCAAGTGGGTATTATATATTCTGTTAGCGTTTGACTACATGTCAAAGTGGGTAAAAGCAATACTTACCCGCCTTGATGACACCAATACCGTCATTTCCTTCATTAGAAATCACATTGTATGCCGTTATGGGTCGCCGCGAGCAATCGTGAGCGACCAAGGATCCCACTTTTGTAACAGGAAAGTAGAGGCACTGCTCAAGCGCTATGGGGTATTGCATAAGGTTGCCACTGCTTATCACCCACAGACCAACGGGTAAGCGGAAGTGTCCAACCGGGAGATTAAGAGAATCTTGGAGAAAGTGGTCAATCCACAAAGGAAGGATTGGAGCTTCCGGTTAGGAGATGCACTATGGGCGTATAGGACGGCCTACAAGACTCTGTTAGGGATGAGTCCCTTCCGGATCGTCTATGGTAAGGCATTCCACCTTCCGGTGAAAATTGAGCATAAAGCCTATTGGGCGGTAAAGCAGTGCAACATGGATTTAACCAAGGAGGGAGTGGCCAGGAAATTACAGCTAGAGGAGCTCGAGTGTTTGAGGAGCGAAGCGTATGAGAATGCCCGGATTTACAAGGAAAAGACTAAAGCATTTCATGATCATCACATCCGGAAGAAGGATTTTCAAGAAGGTGATGAGGTTCTCCTCTACAACTCGAGGCTTAGATTCATGCCTGGCAAGCTCCGTTCTAGATGGAAAGGACCCTTCAAGGTGAAGGAGATAAAGCCCTATGGAGTAGTGGAATTGTTTGATCCTAAAAGTGAAGTAACTTTCAAGGTGAATGGACATAGAGTGAAGAAGTACCACGGCTACAAGCTCCCAAAGGAGCTAGAGGTGTTCCTACTAACGAATGCACCTAGAGGAGGAGAAGCTTAAGCGACTGAGCGTCCAACTTAAGGACGTTAAAGAAAAGTGCTTGGTGGGAGGCACCCCACCGTGGTAAGATCTTCCTTGTGTATACCGTCTTGTTTTTAGCTTTAGATTCTTGTGAATTTTGTGACTTCTTGATGTTGTTGATTGCTTAGGAATGCTAGTTTTATTGTTCTTGTTGGATAACTAGGATATTTAGATAGATTTCATCATTTTGGTATGGATGAATTGTTGAAGTAGAGAGAATGCTATGTTTTGAATAGTGCATGAATTTGTGAGTGTTTTCTTGACTACTAGCTTAAACACCTGCCAAGAATATGTTAGGATAGCCCTTTCTATGTTGTTAAAAAAGGGGGGGGGGAAGGGCATCCGCGCACAAGCACACTGTGCGTGCGCGCGTCGGTGGTGCATTTCTTACTCCTGGGCCAAACACCCGAGAGTCATGCCCACCTTGTGCCCATTTCGTGCCAGGCACCCACGCACCAGCGTGCATGCCACCTGCGCGCCCCTTGCAACTTGGCCATCGATGCGCAAGCGCACTGTACGCGCTCACGCCGATGGTGTAATATGAACTCCCTGGTACAAAAACCAGAGAGTTGTGCCATACTTGTGCCTAGTCTGTGCCCACACCGACGCGCCCGCGCACTGCGCGCGTCCGCGCGTCTGTGCTGTATGGCAACTCTGGTACAAGAAAACCGAGAGTTAGGCCTAATTTGTACCAATTCTGTGCTAGGGGCCCAACTGTATTCACGCGTATGCGCCAATGACGTGTACGCGTCCCTCGCTCCACCTTCACCGGCGCGCTAGCGCACCGTGCGCGCGCGCGTCGTTTGCGCGAACTGGTTTTAAAGCTGTGCGCCCTGCTTCTATCCTTCTCTCACCTTCTTTCTTGTTTCTTTCTTCTTCTTTCTCCATCACTTCTCTTCTCTTCTTCTTCTTCTTCCCTACTTCACCACCGTCTCCGGCTACTTACCGGCGACCACCACCACTTCCGGTGGCCCTACATCTCTTCTATCTCTTTCTCATTTTCACAACAAGAAAATTCTACCTTGATTCTTTTACACTTCTCAAGGTTTTACTTCTCCTATATCTCTTCTCTTACTTTCTTTGCATATCCTCCTTTTCTAGTTAGATGTTTCTTGTTAATTCACTTATTTTCTCGTTTAGTTTCATGCTTATACTACTTACTTGTTTGTTTACTTTTTCCTTCTTCTTGCTTTTTCATGGATGTTGAATTTGAGTTTTCATTTGCTTTAATAGATCTTTTTCATTGTTTTTCATTATCTTTGTCAATAAGTGATGTTGTGTGATGATTGATATTTCATTTTGAGCTTCTAATTGGTTGAGTATCTCATAATTGCTCATTGCTTGATAATTGCACGCCAAGTGTTCGAGGAAATGCACATATGCCATTTTGGTTTATTCTAGTCATATATCTTCAATTTGGTGCTTCCTCCTCATTCACTTGCTCTCTTCTAAGTGCATTTAGTCAACTTTGCTTATTAATTGCTAATTAGATACTCATTGAACATGACTTGCTCTTTGTTATGGATGCTTGAGATTATTCTTCTCATGCCATATTGCATGCTTCACTCCCTCTTGCATCCCATGCCAAGTGTTGTGACCCATGTCTCTATGATTACTTTGTTGCAATATTTCTTTTGGGCACTATCTTTCGCTTGCATGTTTTTGTTGAGATGATTCTTTGGGTTTAATGCTTTCCTTTTTCCCTTCCTTTTTCAGGATAGCCACCAAGAAAGGCAAGGAGAAATCTTCAAGGAAACCGGCCGCAAAAAGGGCACCCCAAAGGTCAAACTCTAAGGCGCACTCTTCATTAGGAGCCAAACCCCTATCTAAGAAGGCGAAGTCACCCGCTCCTATTGATGAAAACGAGAAGAGCAAACCGACAAAGGATTCTTCAAGGTTCTCCAATCGCTTCTGTGAACTTGTGTTCCCCGCCATGGTTGAGAGAAACTATCATGCTGAGCATCTACTCGCCCCGCCGGACAAGGTTGCTCCTTGTATTCTACCCCGCATTGAACGGCGAGGATGGGAGTTTCTTCTGAGAAAACCGCAAGAGGTCAACCTCTCATGGGTGGTAGAATTCTACACTAACTACCATCTTCTCTCTCTTCAAGTGGTATACGTGCGCCGGAAGTAAGTCTCAGTTTCAGAAGAGGCTATTCAGCAAGTGCTTAATGTCTTACCAGTACCAAGTGACATGGATGGCTACCAAGAGGTCTTACATCAGTGAGAAGCATTTGGGTTTGATTGGGACTCGATCCTCCGAGTCATTGCTGAACTAGAGACATTTTGGACCCATGGTCGACTCCGGATGAGGCCCAAGTGCATTGACGCACGTTTCCTCACTTTAGAAGCTAGAGCTTGGGCCCAGATCCTATCCCACTATGTGCTACCTAGCACCCACAAGTCGTCCTTCACGGCGGATCTCGCTTTGCTTGTTTGGTGTGTTCTCACAGCAAGACCGGTGAACATTCCGCCTCTTGTTAAGCAAGCGATGGGTCAAGTCCACGCCCGTGGTAATTTGCCATTTCCAGCTTTGGTATCTGATTTAGTTGCTGCTGCGGGTGTTCCTTGGGAAGACATGGATACGAAGGCTATAATTCCAGCTAAGGGCGATGTGGTCCCAAGCGGAAAATACTTACATCTTCCCATGAACAACCCAAGCCTTGATATAGTCCTTCCATCTACTATTCCTTCCACCTCATCGTCACAACCACGGCAAAGATCCACCCATCAAAGGATAGAAGATCTACATTGGAAGATTGATAGATATGAGCGGCGCAATCAACGCCGATACACTTACATCAAGAAGCTTCTGCGTTGTGTTACCCCTAGCATGGAGGAACTCGAAATATTCACATCCACCTCAAACCCAAGTGATGAGAGCTCTGATGAAGGGGATAGTGAAGGTTCCGGTCCCGACCATCCCTTGTGCATTGTTGGTAGCACGGAGGACCGTGCTAAATTCTAAGTGTGGGGAGGTCATTCGACCGATCTCCATGGGTAACAATCTCTTCCTTTCAATACCCATGGATTTATCTTTTGCTTAGTAGTTAGTACATTGCATGTGTAGTTAGTCTTACTTGTAAATACTCCTTGCATGATAGTTAGTCTCTATAGAGTTACTTGGTCAAAATAATGACTTCTTCCCCAAGAAACTGTAATTTCGGGGTACCCTACCAATTTTGAAAAAAAAAAATTTGCGGTAAATTTGCTTCGAGAATGTATTTTGGAACATAGTGATTGAGCTAAGAACACAAGCATGAGTTTTGAGCCTATTGTGTGGTTACATCTTCTAACCACTATTTCCCATTCTTGTGTGCATTATTTTCTCTTTATGACTGTAATCCTTGCTTTGTCTGATTCTATATGTCCATTACTTTGTATATGAATGCATTTACATGATTGAGGCCATCATTTCAATAGTCACTTCTCCCAAACGGCCTTAACCCTTTTATCTACCATTGCTAACCAATTTTGAGCCCATGATAAATCCTCTTTGTTCTTAAATGGAGCACATCAACAACCCTAAGCGAAAAATAATGAATGTCACTGGATTTAGATCCTTGATTAGCTTAGGTAAGTGGTGGTGTGTATCGTTCAAATGGGAGGGTGTACTTGGGAACTCGGGTAGATGTAAAGCGGTGTATTTGTAATTGTAATTGAAAATTCTAGGATTTGGAAACATACTCATGTATTGAATGATTGAACCATATGCATTGAAACTTTTGTACATGAAACCCCAAGAAAAAGGGGACCAAAAAATTTTTTTTTATGTGTATATATGAGTATGTAAGAAAATGAAATAGAAAAAAAAAAATATATATATATATATATATATATATATTGAAGAAACAAAAATAGAAAAAAAAAGAGAAAGCAATGAAAGGGGACAAAAATGGCCCAAGACAAAGTAATAATAACAATGCATATGGGATGTGAATTGAAGAGAATGCATGGGTATGCAAAAAGTGAAACCCATGGGTAGCTAGGTATTGTATTATAGTTGTATAGGTTGTTCTATGTGTCTAGTGGGATCTTAGGTTAATCAAGGATTCAAATTTTAAGCTCACTTGACCATATACATCTTTACCTTTACCTAGCCCCGTTACAACCCATGAATAAGACCTCATGATACTTGTAAGCATGCATTAAGTAATTGTTGAATGTTAGATGAAAGACAAACCTTGGAAAGCATGATTAGGAGAGGATTGAGTGATGAACCCTATACACTCGAGCGAATAGAGCGGATACACTTCTGGTGAGGGTTCGATGCTCAACTCCTTATTCCCGGCTTTCACAAGCGTTCATCTAGCAAGTTATATGACTCCATAGTAATGTTCAATTTGGTAGGATTTATGAACCACATATCACTTTCACCCCGTATGCTCATATGTGTTCTTGGAGGATAGATTTACCCTTGACCAAGTAGGTAGATGATTTTACATTAGTTGCATGCATTCGTTTAGGAAATTTGCATTTCATAAACCCTTTCTTACCATGATCTTTGGTCTTTTTATTTTAAGCATGAGGACATGCTTGGTCTAAGTGTGAGGAGATTTGATAAAACTCAATTTTGTGGTTTATATTGTGTAGAATTTGGGGTTTTTGTCAATATTTTTCACACTTATTCACAAGAAATGCATGGTTTTGTGTTCTCTTCCTAATATTGCTCCATGATGAAAAACATGCTTCTTTTGCCCTAAAATTGCTATATTTTGATCCTCTTTTATTACCATTCGATGCCGTGATGTGTTTGTTGAGTGATTTCAGAATTTATAGGGCAAGAATGGCCTAGAAGAAAGAAAGAAAGCATGCACAAGAGGAAGGACCATGAAGATTTGGATTTTGGGAATTTCAGCATGGACGCGCGCGCACCTCACACGCACGCGTGGATGAGGACAGCTGGAAGCGGCACGCAAAGATGGACACATCCGCGCAGATTAGGAAAATCCACACCGGCGCGCACGCATACATGGCGCGCGTGCGTGGATCACAAAATCAATCGGCGCGCACGCACGCATGGCGTGCACGCGCGACAAGCTTCACGTGACCTCATTAAAGGAAATCGTGCCTGGTGATTTTTGAGGCTCAAGAGGCCCCAAATTCAAGCTGATTCTTCATGGAAAAGACCTAAGGATGCTAGGGGAAAAAGGGGGGATCAATCATTTTACACTTAGGCAAAACTTTTAGCTAGTTTTTAGTTCTTGTTCTTCTAGAGAGAGAAACCCTTGTTCCTCTCTAGATCTAGCTTTAATTTGATCTTCTCTTGTTGAATTATGAATTGGATCTTGTTAATTACTAGTTTTAATTGCTTAATTTGAATTTCCTAGTATAATTTTGTTTAGATCTTGTGTTAGTTTATGATTTCTAGTCAATTGTCATTTTATACCCATTTTATGAATCTTGTGAATCTTGAATTGCTAATGTTACATTGATGATTTCCATGATTAATTGTGTTGTTTGAGTGATTATATGTTGATAATTGTTAGTGGGTACTTGTTAGTTCCAATTTAATTGCAATTTGAATAGGTCTTTTATTAATTCTTACCACGTGTTTGATGAAATATTTTCTTTGATTATGGAGTAGTTCTCTTTACTCTTGGCCTAGGTTAAGGAAATTGGGTAAACTTGAGTCATTGGGTCTAATAGATTTGATGATTTGGGAACCCTTAGTGGTCAATTTGATAGCCATTGACACTAGCCTACTACTAAGTTAATTAGTAGTTAGGTTGGACCTTATGGGTTGATGTTGACTAAACCATTTAACATACTTCAAGTATAGAAGTAGACTTAATGATTTTGGTTCCTCATAATTGTCAAGATATGGTTATTAGACGAGGATAGTGACCCCAATTTCCGTGTCTAGCCAAGAGTTGCTTTTATTATTCATATTTGAAAACCCAAAATTCCTAATTGCTTTGCCTTAGCTATAGTATTTGTTTAGCTTTAGAATAGACTTATACTGGATGCTATTTTATTAGTTTAGAATTGCTCACATTTTGCTTTAGTTATTTGAATTAGTTTCTTACACTTCAAGATTACTTGCTTGTTAAGATTCCTAGTTTAATTTCTTGCTCATGACTTGCAACCCCGGAATTCTAACCAATGTTGATGCACATGTTTGTCCATTTCTTGTGAGATGACCCGAGGTTTGAATACTTCGGTTACTTTATTGGGGTTGAACTTGTGACAACCAATTCCTTCTAAATTTGATTCGCGGATTATTTGTCGGTTGAGGACTATACTTGCAACGCGAAAAATCTTGTGAAATTCCTTATCGACGGTGTCCGTGCTCATCAGAGGCTTTTCTTCCCATGTTCTATATTTCTGCTATTATTACTGTTATTGTCACTCTATGCTGTTATGTTACTTGAGTTCGAAGCTTGAAGCTTGGCTGATATTGTCTAATCTATGTCCTTGTTGGAGAGAAGAGGATTGAGATATGTTGAGGGTGATTCATAATTAATATGAGTAACTGGAACTCATCAGAGAATAACTTATTGGTGTTCATGCTACCATGTTGCTGAAATGCACTTGGCTTTCTTGGAACATTTGATGTAAATAGTGATATCCATGTTTCAAAATAAAGTAGCGTTCTTTATTTATGTGTAGAGACATTTTTAGTGGTTATTGGCTTTTTTTCTATATTTGCTTCCACTTGATGTTATTAGTAAGTTGTTTCAAAAAATTTATCTTTAAATTAAACAAAAAAATTAGCGTTTTCTAAAAGGATTTTTTTTTGAAATTTGTATTGAAAATAGTGGCGGTTTTATAACCGCCGCAAACAGTCATAAGTAAAAAAAACGTAATAACATTGCGGCGGTTTGCAACCGCCAGTAAAAATGGACTAAATCCTAATACTTGTATATTGCGGCGGTTTAAACCCGCCGCTAAACTAATTGCCGTAAATTACTGATTCTGTGGCGGTTATACCAGCGGTTGCTAGAAACCGCCGTAAAACCTAATTGCGGCGCCCATAACCAGGGCGGTCCAGTAAGCCGCCGGCCTTTGATTTTGCTGCGGTTTAAACCGCCGCTATTTGGGAAATAAACCGCCGCTAAGCAGCGCCTCTGTTGTAGTGGCGCTTAGAACTGGTTTATGTTTTTGGTCAGGTATGAACACTATCAATATTATCAACGAAGAAAAAAAACCAGTTGTGTCAACAATCATAATGAATCTCACGCATACTTTTGTCCTTAATATCATTTTTTGTTCATTTAGTGTTGTGTCTAAATAGTTTTAAGAAATTTCAACCCAATTGAATCTCCTTATACAATTTTAGCCATATATTTATGGAGTTTAATTTTGATACACTATCAGTATAAAATATTTTACACAGCCATACAATTACATCTATTCTTTTGAATGATCATTCACGCGGTCAATATAAAAGATAGTTATTTTTATTGATATAACGTTATGTAATTGAATCTCCTTATACAATTTTAGCCATATATTTATGGAATTTAATTTTGATGCACTAACAGTGCATCAATATTAAATTCTATAATTATGAATTAAAAATAAATTGAGTGTATAAATAAAAATAATAACTTGATTTTAATGCACTAACAATATAAAATATTTTACAAAGATGTCTAATTATATTTATTTTTTAAATAATTATTTACGCAATTAATGTAAAAGATAATAATTTTTCAAATATTGCATTTTATAATTATATATATGTATAAAGCTGTTTTAGACTAGTATCAAAATTAAAAACTAAAAAGAACTAACACATGGATCACCTAGAAGTCCAACTATTTCTGATAAAGCTCACAAGTTTTGGGGGAAATAAAGCTATCTGGTGAACACAAGTTAATTCTTGGACAAACTCCACATGGAATTGAAGCCATGACACCAATTTTTCCTTCACTATTATTAACACCTCCTTTACTTTTGCACCTATAACAAACTCTACCAACAGGAATTTCACATAATCCCCATAACCAGTGCTCTTCATGTAATATCCTAATTTTTAGTATCTCATGACCATGCTAAAACTTCAGGCGTTACTTACCTCTAAACCTTTTTATTTTATACTATATTTGTTTAATATCGAGTCTTTGTGAATACGAATCGAAACTTTAAATAAGAAAACGAGAAGTTTACTCTTAATCACTTAATCACAAAGATATATATATATATATATACACATAGACTTATCTCAGGATTCTCAAATACAAGTTCTATCCCTCTGAAATTTCCAGAACAATAAATGACGAGGGAAGAAATAAAAATCTAAGATTAAACCAAAATCTAGAAAATACAAAATACATATATAAAATTCTGTGGACCGGTCGTAGCTCCTTGTCAAGGATTTCCTGAACCTGTCGCTGAAACAAATGATCTGTAGGGGGGTGAGAACGTCATCCTCGCATGTTCTCAGTAGGAAAAGTGAATACCATAAAAATACAGAATGAAATACAAATAGCTAACTCATATCACAAAATATAGTTTCCTTTGTTAAACTCTTAAAATCTTTCCTAAGTCTTACCTAAAGCTATTTAAAGCTCTTTCTTTAAATCACCTTACTTAAATAAAGTCACAGTCACGTTATCAATTCGTCATCCTTAAACAACATTCCTTAATTACCGCGATATCTAAGTAAGCCATCATCACAAATAATATACTTAACCCAAACCACAAACATCAGCCCCCACAACATTATTAAGTCCATAACACAAGTAAAATGTCCAATCAAGCATACAAGCAAGTCACCAAGACAATAGCACAAGCACAAATAAACAAAGTAAACAACCACAATCAAATGCAAATGCGCAAATAATATGATGCATGCCTATCCCTAACGCAGGCCATGAGCTCATGCATCGGTTGTCTACCCGCAACCCGATGTTACTCAGAATGAACCCCGAATATGGTTCTTTTACTGTGTCAGTTAGACACCTTGGCATCACGGTTACCCATGTCAGTTAGGCCTCATCATAATAGCATTTCAATGTGCATCACAGTAAGAAACAGTGCTATCAGTTAGGCAAACATTCCCGCATTAGCAATCTCAGGCTATCAGTTAGGCGGGCACTTTCGCATTAGTAGTTTAGCACAAGACCCGTTTAACATATAATTCTCAATTATTTATTTCATTATTTACTTCCCTTTTCTTTTCCTCTAAGTATCCTTTTCATTCTTTAATTCCCACTTTTTTTCCTTTCCATTATGCCTCCACTTCACCTTACAGCTAAGCATACCTCTGCATCACCAAGAAGCTTTAAACGTGTCCTAGAGATAACCTACACACCTTTGTTTAACTAAGCTCTTACATTCTGCCAAATTTAGACATATCCTTTGGGTCTAAATCAAATTTTACCAAGTTTGGATTAGAATTGAATCCAATAGCCAACTTAATAAAATCTGCTGCTGCACTAAAGAGAATTCAGAAAAAATACAACAAGCAGCTCTATTTTCGATAAATCTGTAATAAATTCAATCCTAATCCATTACTTCTAAATTTTGGTGAGGATACACTCAACACCCCTAAGTTTTAGAACAAACAAATTTCAGATTTATATCACCTCGTTTGGTTAATTAAATGTCAATTGGAAGTGCTGCCCTGTTTTTAGTAATTGGTTCTGAATTTTCTGCGAACAGCCCCGCTTCCAAGAGACATAACTAACTCTTCAAAATTGCTATGGATATAAAATTTGTACTCAATTGAAGTAGACTCATAGATCTTTAAAATCCCATTGTAAGAAATGCCAAATATGTCAAAACTTATTGTGGTTGGAAGTTGATATTGTAGAACCAGAAAACCAGAAAATTCTGCGGCAACCACCAAATTTCAAAAATTCTCATCTTCCAAATCACTTGGCCAAATTTCCTGATATTTTTATAGAAAACTTTTGACTTCTTGAAGTTTGACAAAAAAATAATTTGGATAAAAAATCATGTCTAGATTGCTCCCAGTTTTTATTTAAGTTGCTGTCAATTATGTAGAAAATTCTGTATTGAATAATTTAACAACCCTTCATACCAAATGCTATATTCAAGCCTAAAATTCCTCTAAAACCACAATTCCAACTTTCTTTTGACTAATCAAAGTTGTCAAAGTGTTTAGCACAACTCCAGGAGTTCAGACTCATCAATTCACCCTTTTCACAAGTGCACATATACTTAGTTGAACATGTACTTTTCTACACTATCATAAATAGAATTTCTTTCCATAGGAGCTCAACATCAATCATACACATAATAAATCATCAATCATCATCATTCAAGCACACAATAATTCACCAATCCACAATGAATCATCATTCATCACAATACAACCAGCAGCAACTATGACCATATCATCATCAACAATAGAATCACAATTTACAAATACATATATAACTCATCTAATCACCCAATTCTTTACAACACCATCAACCCTACCAAAACTCACTTTTAGCATACTCAAACATACTCACATTTACTAACAATTTCCAACTTCATCAATTCTCATTAATTGGGCATGCATAGCATTTATAAATAATTTGTAATTATTCAATAAGCTTTTTGGCATTCTTAATTTAAAAACTCTTAATTTCAAAATGAACCCCCTACCTTAGTTAGTCAAACTCCGAAATTAAACCCGACAAACCCTATTTTGTTTTGAATTCGCAGCAACGGCAACACACAGTGGCAGCAGCATCAATTGGAACAACAACAACGCTAATCGCCTCCGACAGCGGTAGTAACAGTAGTTACGATGCAGAACCGGGGTAGCAGCAGTAGCTTGTCTTCTCCAGCAGTGGCCATCAGAGCAGCGCCACAAGCTTGATAAACCACTATTTTATGGTTTATCTTGTGCTCAATTGAGTGGTTTTTATCAATTTTTTACTCACTTATTCATATAAATTGCATGGTTTTACATTTTCTTCCTAATTTTGTTCTATAATTGAAAACTTGCTTCCCAAGCCTCTAAATTACCAAATATTAATTCCCCTTTTATACCATTCAATGCATTGATATGTGTGTTAAGTGTTTTCAAAGTTTATAGGGCAAGAATGGCTTAAAGGATGGAAAGGAAGCATGCAAAAGTGGAAGGAATACAATAAACCGAAGGAATTGTTAAGCTGTCCAGCCTGACCTCTTCTCATTCAATCGAACATAACTTGAACTACAAAGGTCCAAATGAGGCGGTTCTAGTTGCATTGGAAAGCTAACATCTGGGACTTCGAAATGATATATAATTTGCCATAGTTGTCCTGAAGATAAGTGACGCACATGTGTGAATCCACGCGCACGCGTGGATCTACGCAAATCCAGCGACTTGTACGTTTCTGAATTCGCCCCAGCGATTTCTGGGCTGTTTCTGACCCAGTTTTAGGCCCAGAAAACACATATTTGAGGCTATAAAGTTGGAAAATCCATTCATTCATTCAGACAACTTTCATATTCATAATTTTATTATTTATTTAATTGCTTTCAATTTTATTTCCATTATCATGTCTCTTTTCTACTGCCTTCTCCCAACAACGAAGATGGTATGCATGTTGACAGAGTAGACTCCCAACTTGACTTGGGAGTTGATTAAAAGGAGACCCTTGAGTTGGAATGCTCAAGTGATTAGTTAAATTGGAAGTTGTTAGCTAATTCTCTATTTACTAACACTAATCCTTCCCAAGGGAGAGGATTAGGATTTGCGAATAAGAGTTAGCTCAATCACTTGACTTTCCTTTATTTAGTAAGGGTTAACTAAGTGAAAATAACAACCTTTTGATACTACGCTTGAGAAAATCCAACAAGGATAGAACTTCCAATTAATCATTCTCCTAGTCAAGGCTTTTTATTTTAATTACATAAAACTTCTTGTTAATTTTCATTGCTTTAATTTATAATTATTTATTTTTCCATTCCTCATTCCAAAATTTCTCAGAAAATTCATAACCAATAATAACTACACCTCCCTGCAATTCCTTGAAAGATGACCCGATGTTTAAATAATTCGGTTATTACTTTTTAGGGGTTTTGTTACTTGTGACAACCAAACTTTTGTACGAAAGGATTCTTTGCTGGTTTAGAAACTATACTTGCAACGAGAATTTATTTGTGAATTTCTTTACTAGCAGAAAATTCGTTCGTCAAAATGGCGTCGTTGCTGGAGAATTGCAAACGTGTGCCTTATTATTAGTTATTGTAAATATTTACTTTTTCGTTTCTTTGTTAGTGTTTCTAGTTTTAGGAGTTTATTTTTATTAATTTCTATTAGTTTTTATTTCTTTTGCTACTATGAATTCTCACCCCTCTGACTTTAAGTTTGATTCTAATGTTGTTGTAAGGAATGGAAGCTATAATGAGAACAGGCATCAAGGTTGGAAGAATCAAAGATGGGAGGAGCCACAAGGATTTGATCAACCCTCTTCGCAACAACCCCCTCCAATGAGCTATAACCAAAAACCATTCTGTGATGCATACTAAGACAATAGTTATGGTGGACCCTTTTGTGACAAACCACCACCACCTCCACCAAATTACTATGGTCAAGAGCCATTCCAGGGAGCGTACCAAGATGATGAATATAGTGGACCCCCTTGTAGTTACCAACAAGCCCCACCATATGCTTATGAACCACCTCCCCAACATACCTTTGAACCACCATACTCACAAGCCCCTTTACACCATTCACCTCCATATGACCCTAACCCATATCCACCATACCAACCGCCCTATGAACCATACATAGAGCCACCCCAATTTTAACCCAATTACTCCCAAGAATCACCACCTCCATATACACCATGTCCATATCCATCAATCCAAGAGCACTATGATCCTACTTATGATAGGCAAGCGCAACAAGAATCAAAGGATCGTCTCAAGGAAACAGTGGATCGATTCCATGCAACCCTTCATCAATTAGAGCAAGTGATAATTTGATTAGCTTCCCAACATTCGGACACTCAAGGAACTCCCACGGCTTCATGTGGAGAATCTACTAAAGAACGCAACATGAAGGAGAAGCTAGAAACTCCAGTGGACAGTGAGCAGCATGACTTTGTATTGGAACAATTAGAGGAAGCCGTAATCATTGAAGAGGAAGAAGTGGTCGAAGACTTAGGAGATGTGGAACGTCCATGGGAAAGCCCAGTCATAGAGCCCCCTTCTAAGGAGTTTGAATTTGATGTTGAGGAGGGTGTACAACCTCCAAGGCATATCATGGTTGAAGACTTTGAAGGGGATGATCAAGAGATGGATTCAATCATTGATGAATTCTTATCTATATTTGAATCCTCTCCCATTGGACTTGACATGGAGATTAAAGAAGAAGAAGCATAACCTCCCATGCCCTTGGTGAACAATGAAAAAGAGATCGAATTGGAAGAAAGCTACCAAGAGGAAGAGGTTGATATTGAAGAAGCTTGCAAAGAGGTGAAAGTTGTCAAAGAAGAGCCCAAGGGAATGGAGTTGGAGATCACCTTGCCAAGGTTGTTGGAGACCTCTCCCCCAAAGCCATCACCATCCATCCCTTCATTCAAGTGGATAAATCTCTCATCTAAGCTTAATTAGCCCACTTGAATATGCTTTGTTTGAGACGGATGGGCAACTTAGAGCTCTTTATGGCTATAAGAGTAAGAGGGAGATGGTCAGTGGTTGGCAACACAATCCTAGGTTCATTGCGGTAGGAAGCTCACGGCTGAATTATCATGGTTGGAAGAATACTAAATTGTATGGGTCTAGGAAACTATTTGGATGCCTCAGTGAGAATTCGGATTGCTTACCACCCGGTTGGAACAAAGATGGTCAACAAGAAGACGGGTGCAAAAGCAAGGTTTGGGACCCCGAAATCCAGTCTAGCAATCAACACTCTTGGGTCATTGTCACTTTCTTAATCTTGCTTGAAGGCTCTTTGCGCCTAGTTTGGGATCCCGGAGGCCATTGGAATTACAAACATTGGTGGGGATTTCTGGATGAGTTCAAGCACAAGCCACCATAACAAGGGGCTCACCGAATGTCCAACTTAAGGACTATAACTAAAAGTGCTAGGTGGGAGACAACCCACCATGGTATAATCGTTCTTTTTTATTCTTAATATTATTTTATTTTATTTTTACTAGTGTTCATTCATAATTTCTGCATATTCACCTGCATTCTGCATTTTGCATTCTGCATACACATAAAAAAAGGGGGCAAACCACGCGTACACGCAGGCCACGCGTGGGCGTCGATAGCAATCTCGCTCTCCCATCCAATGACGAACAGAAAGTTGTGATGGAATCGTGCGGCTGGTGTGCTCTGCGCACAATTCGACCCACGCGTATGCGTCTATGACGCGTGCGTCATCTGCCACAAGAGAAATCCACGCGTACGCGTCAAGCACGCGCACACGTGGATAGGGAAATCGGCGTAAATAGCATGTTGGACAGAAAGTTGTGCTGCCGCCACACTGGAACTGTGCTAGAGGCACAAGGTCATCCACGCGTACGCGTCTTGGACGCGTGCGTGTCCTTTTGCTTCCAAGACCACCCAAGCGTACGCGTCGCATGGCGAATACAGTTTTCATGCGCACGCATGCCTTGAGCGCGCACGTCACGTCCTGTTTTTCATTCCTTTCTCCTTTCTTCTCTCCTTTTCCCTTCTCTTCTTTATTGCATTTATTTATTTCATGTTACCTTAGTTATCTATGGTTTCTTCTCATGCATTTTTATGTTGGTGTTGGAATTTTATTTGGGTACTATTTTATTATCTTGAACCTGTGGATATCATAAGGATTGATTTGACAATTGACATTTAAGTTTGGCTCTCATATACATTTGGACTCATTCTTTTCATTCTTATTCTCACATTGCACTCCACATGTATTTGTGATTATCATTCACAATTGTCATCATAGCAAGTGCTCTTTAGTTTGGCACATTTATTACTTGATGCTTGAGTTATGCTTCTCATGCCTGTTACATGCATGTTTTTACCCTCCTGCATCTTATTATTCTGAATTGCCTACATGATCTTAATTGATGTCTTACCTACATGTTGTAGCTACCATGTATTTAAGCCATTATCTTTTCTGTGGCATTCATTATCACTTGGAATTTTCTCCCTTCCAATCTTAGTTATCTATATTTCACACTCTTCTTTTTTTTTCTTCTTCCTTAGGCATGGGTATCAAGAAAGGAAAAGAGAAGAACACTGACAAGACACCAGCAAGGAGAGGAACCAAGAGACCTCCAGCTAAGGTGCCTCCATCTACAAGCGTCAGTTGGAGCAACCCGTCCACTTGCACATCTTAGCATGCACCGAGGACAGTGCAATTTTTAAGTGTGGGGAGGTCGATACCGATCTCTATGGGTTAGTTATTTTCTTCTCAACACCAATATTTTACTTTATTTGTTAGTTTATTATTGCATTTGCATGTTTAATTGCATGTTTGTTTGATTTTATGCATTTAGTTACTACTTGGTTGAAGTAATATTTTCTTTTTCAAGAAATTTTTATAGTATTCCACTAATTTAAATTAAAATTTTGTGTTAAATTTGTTTGAAGACTGTAAATTGGAATATAAATTATAGCAAAGAACACACAACCTGTGAGATTTGAGCTTAATTATATGGTTACATTATTTAACCATAATATTTTATTCTTGTGTGTTTTCTTCTCTATGGCTGCAATATTTGCTTTGTTTCATTCTATATGTCCAATGTTTAGTGTAGTTACATGCTTGCATATGATTGAGGCCATTAATTGTTATTAGCTCACTTATCCCAAATAGCCTACCCTTTCAATTACCTTTGTTTGCCACCTTGAGCCTTTTTATCCCCATTTGTTCTATATGTTACCACATCACTAGCCTTAAGCAGAAAAATAGATAATTACCCCAAGTGAATCTTTGGTTAGCTTAAGTTAGAGATTGTGTATCAATTAAGTGTGGGGAACTGTGGGAACTTGAGTTGATGAAAGTGTGTTGTGTTTAGTGACAAAAGTATTGGGAATTTGGGTGCATACTCATATGAGACCAGAAAAAATTAAAAAACTCATGTGCATTGATATGTTATGTTTACTTTTATATTTTCAAAAAAAAAAAAGAGAAAAAAATATATAATATAAATAAATAAATAAGGGGATAAAATTACCCTAGTACTAAGTTTAATAAAAGATCAATGCACATGTGGTGAAATTAAAGAAAAGTTGATACATGAGTATGTGAAATATACAAAAATGAGAATTTTGGGTTGCTAGGCATAATTTTAGAGTGTGTGTGTGTGAGTAGGTGAGAGCTTAGGTTAATCAAATATTCAATTTATAGCTCACTTAGCCATATATATATATATATATATATATATATATATATATATATATATATCCTCACCTTTACCTTAGCCCCACTACAACCTTGAAAAGACCTCATGATGTTTGCATTAGTACATTAAATATTTGTTTATTGGTTAGATGAAGAATAAAGTTTAGAAAGCATGGTTAGAGAAGAGTAGAGTGATTCACCTTAGACACTTGAGAGATTAGAGTGCATATATACTACAAGTGAGGGTTCAATGCTTGATTCTATGTTCCCTGCTTTCATGAGCTATCTTCTTACAAGTTTACTTGTCTTTTATTGTATAATTTGAATTAGTGAAATTTGATTTATGTTTGTCTTGAAGAGCTTATTTACTTTTAACCACGTAGGTAGAAACATCTTAGCATGTAGTTGCATTCATATAGATAGGTTGCATTTCATACATTCTATCATTCCTCTTCACTCCTTTATAGCTTCTCTTGAACTTAGCATGAGGACATGCTAATGTTTAAGTGTGGGGAGATTAATAAACCACTATTTTATGATTTATCTTGTGCTCAATTGAGTGGTTTTTATCAACTCTTTACTCACTTATTCATATAAATTGCATGGTTTTACATTTTCCTTCCTAATTTTGTTGTATAATTGAAAACTTGCTTCCTAAGCCTTTAAATTACCAAACATTAATTTTCCTTTATACCATTCGATGCCTTGATACATGTGTTAAGTGTTTTTAAGGTTTATAGGGCAGGAATGGCTTAAAGGATGGAAAGGAAGCATGCAAAAGTGGAAGGAATACAAGAAACTGAAGGAATTGCAAAGCTGTCCAGCCTGACCTCTTCGCATTCAATTGAACATAACTTGAGCTACAGAGGTCCAAATGAGGCAGTTCTAGTTGCATTGGAAAGCTAACATTCGGGGCTTCAAAATGATATATAATTTGCCATAGTTTCCTTGAAGATAAGTGACGCGCACGTGTGGATCTGCGCAAATCCAGCGACTTGTACGTTTCTGAATTCGCCCCCAGCGATTTCTGGGCTGTTTTTGACCCAGTTTTAGGCCTAGAAAACACATATTAGAGGCTATAAAGTGGGAAAATTCATTCATTCATTCAGACAACGTTCATATTCATAATTTTAGGTTTTAGATATAGTTTCTAGAGAGAGAGAGAGGCTAGGCTCTCTCCTCTCTCTAGGTTTTAGGATTTAGGATTTCTTCTTCTTCTTCTCAATTCCATGTTCAATGTTCCTTTAAATTATTAATGCAAAGAGTACTTTTTTATTTAATTTTATTATTTATTTAATTGCTTTCAATTTTATTTCCATTATCATGTCTCTTTTCTACTCCCTTCTCCCAACAACGAAGATGGTATGCATGTTGATAGAGTAGACTCCCAACTTGACTTGGGAGTTGATTAAAAGGAGACCCTTGAGTTGGAATGCTCAAGTGATTAGTTAAATTGGAAGTTGTTAGCTAATTCTCTATTTACTAACACTAATCCTTCCCAAGGGAGAGGATTAAGATTTGCAAATAAGAGTTAGCTCAATCACTTGACTTTCCTTTATTTAGTAAGGGTTAACTAAGTGAAAATAACAACCTTTTGATACTACACTTGAGAAAATCTAACAAGGATAGAACTTCCAATTAATCATTCTCCCAGTCAAGGCTTTTTATTTTAATTACATAAAACTTCTTGTTAATTTTCATTGCTTTAATTTATAATTATTTATTTTTCCATTCCTCATTCCAAAATTTCTCAGAAAATTCATAACCAATAATAACTACACCTCCCTGCAATTCCTTGAGAGACGACCCAAGGTTTAAATACTTCGGTTATTACTTTTTAGGGGGTTTTGTTACTTGTGACAACCAAACTTTTGTACGAAAGGATTCTTTGCTGGTTTAGAAACTATACTTGCAACGAGAATTTATTTGTGAATTTCTTTACTAGCAGAAAATCCGTTCATTAAAGCTCTATTAGATTGAGAGAGATAGGGTTCAGTCATGGTGGAGTGAATCAATAATCAGAAACTGCGATACCCACAACAGCAGCAGCTCTAGTGGCGTCTCCTTTAACTCTTGACAACGACGATGATGGCAATAGCAGCGTGGTCTCCCTCTCCTCCGCGAGTTTCTCCTCCCCCTTTGTTCATGTTTGGACACATTTCTCTCCCCTCTTCGCATTTTGTTCGTCCCGTTAATAGCGGCAACTTCCAATCGACGACAACGTGGCGGCAGCGTTCCCAGGCCCTATCCCTCCCTCTTTCTCACACTCTGCTTCCTCTCTCAAGCTCTCCCTCCTCTATTTTCTTTTTCTATTTTGCGTGTTCTTGATGACCCAGAAGACGCAAGAAGGAATTATATATGGAAGAATGAGTGGTGAGGACTGAAGGAGCATGGCCGAGGGAGTGAGGGACGAGTGTCATTGGGAGTGAGTCATGGTGATGGTGAGGAGGAAAAGAACGCGTGTTCTTAGTGAGGCTGAGAGTATAATTAGTGAGTGTGTTGCTAGTTTTAGGGTTCAAAAAAATGCATACTAATAGTATAAAAATTTTACAAAATCTTTAGATTTAAAAATAATAATTTAGAATTTAATTATGATACCAAAAATTATTTTGGGGACACATAAAATTTAATTTATTCACATACTAATAAATTTAAACAATTATTTTTAAGAATTGTAATAATTAAATTAATAATACTTTTTATAAAATAAAAATTTAAAATTCAAACCATCCCTTAGTCAATTTAAATCATATAATTTTTTCTATTTATAAATTACTGAAATTCTAATTTTAATTGTGCAAAATATTTCATTAAAACAAAATTATACACAAGAATCCTAATTAAATGAAACACAAATAATTATAAAATCAATTTAATTATGTCTAATAAAAATAATTCCTAAATAACTAAGTCAAATTAATAAAATATGTCATAAATAGTTTCAAAATTTGGGTTGTTATACTTCACCTCTATGATCTTATCATCCAAAACCAAATTTTCAACAATCTGATCTACCTCTTGTGTTGCGGTTCCAGAGAAATAGCCTCCTTGGTTGATGAACTCCAAAATATCATCGCGATTCGTAACGACATTCCTGGAGATGTAATCCAGGCATACTTGCCTTAAGCGAAATATGTACTCTTGATCAAATTTCCCTTCTGAATACCAACTCCCACCGGTGATTTCATCTGCCGGTTCGAAACCGGCCGCCATGTAGTGAAATGTTAACAACCTCCTTGATTTCACCCTGGGTTTGAAGCATCTTAATGGATTTCTTGATCATGCTTTCACGGATAGTTGTTTCTCACTTTATGTCTGCCATCCAAATTCCCATGTTTTGTTTGCTGTGAATTACGTTATACACTATGCGCTCTGCATCGTTCATGTTATCAGAATTTGAAGCCAACTCTTCTCGCTTCCGCTTATTCATCCTTCAACGAAAACAAGCATGAAAAATGTACATTCAACAAAACTTGAGAAACAAAAACAAGAATTTAATTTTCATGTATCGTGAGACAACTAATTATACAGGTAAAAATGTATGCGTAATTGTCTTCAAGTAAAGTTAATAGTTCATTTAACGATTTTCAACTAATAACTTTCTAGAAAAATAACTGCACGTGAGTCTTCACCAATTATATATTAATACATTGGTTAAAAATAATCAATTTTTAAATATACTACTTAAAAAATTACTTAAAGATACAAATATAATTAAATAAGTGTATCAATACATAAAAATTATACTCATAAAACAATTCAGAATGTTTTAACATTTAAATTAAATTTATTTTGGGAAAAAAACTTATGAACAACACTAAAGCAACACCAAAATGATATGATAACGACAGATTTACGTTTAAAAACAAAATTGTAATAGGACACATTGTTGATTCTCAACCTTCAACACTAATTTTTAGCAAGAGTAAAATACAAGTTCACATATCATTAATAACTGGTTAAGTAGTAAATTTCTTAACACATTGAATAAACAATAAGTTATTGACATTGACTTCTACACATACATGAGAAGGAAAGCTAGCTAATAAATGTTAAGAAAGTAAATTAGAACATTTTAAAATTTAAACTTTCTAATGTTTCATATTCATACGGAGTTTTTAAAAGACTGTTATTTTTTTGAAGAAAATTAGTTTATTTCTTGATATCTCAAGCCATTCTTAACCTAAAAAAAGACTTTGCCTTTCAAATTAAATGCAGAGATATGTAGTCTAGGTAGTAACAAATAAATATATTGTTATTTGAGTAATTAAAATCCAGAATCAAATTAAAAACCGCAGAAATATTAATAGAGGCTAAAGAATTGGATTTTTCTATAGCTATATACAATATTTCAAAACCTAATATCCAAAGAAGAAAATAGAAACAAAAATAGAGAATTTCCAAAGTTTCTAACATAAAAATGAAAAAAATGGATAGCAAATTAAAAGGAAATCATAGACGCGCATAATAAAAAATAGGATTAGAGATTGAACAGTTATTGTAGAGCGTAAAAACCTGATGACAATAGATAACGGTGATGCTGACGTGGGTTAGACACTTGCACTTGTGTTGAGACTTGAGAGTTGAGACTTAGTTGAGAAACAATAAAATAAGGAGTGGGAGAAAAAGTGAATTAGCCGTTGAGTGATACAGAAAATTGCATGCGGATATAGGAATTAGGGAAATTTATTTATTGGGCCTAAATGAGCTTGTAAGTGAAGTAAATTTTGGAATAAAAAAATTCAAACCTTAACTAATTGAAGGCTAGCGATAAACATTGGGAATGGATCTTTTTAATTGTTAAAAAAAATTGACAATGTAAAGTGTGATCTCTAATTCTTCATTGTTCTCTCTCTCATATTTATTCTTGGTCCCACTTATAAAATTAATAGTGAGAGATCACACTTTACTCCCTCAATTGTTAAAAAAATGGAGAGAATCCATTCCCCCTTTAAATGGAACTTCGAACTAGGAAATACTGTAAACTACTATGCAATAATTCATTAGTCAATGTCAAATTCCTAAATGATGTTATGATCTGGAATCGTTAGTACTTAATCTATCAGATTAAAAAATATCGTTATAAAAAACTTCCAAACAAAAAAAAGTTAGTATTTATTTGTCAAAAAGAAGGGAAAAAAGTCAATTTTTTATTATTTTATAAAGGAGAAATCCCAACTTCTAAAAATAGTGGAAACAAAATGGTTTTCTAATATAATTTACTTCTAATGTTAAGGAATATGTCTCCTAAAATCTAAATAGACCCTTTATCTTTTTAAAAAAAAATGTCTTCTAATATTTTTTTCCATATGTTTCTCATTTCATCCTTTAAAAATGAATATACCCTAAAAATGAATAATATTTTTTGTATTTTATCCTTTCTAAAAATGGATAAATTAAAATTTTTTTATCTAATATTTCTTTTTTTCTTCGATACGATGATAAATTCATACGTACCGGTACAATAAAAATGTGGACAAATTAAAACATGACACGTGAATTATATTTTTCACGTCAATAATTAATTATTATTTTTTTAAATATATATCATATCAATATTTTTACTAAATTACCCTTATATTTTAATAAAAATAAAAAATATTTTTTATTTAATATTACAAAAAGACTTAAATATACTTTCTTTTATATTGGACAAAAATTATCCTAATCCTTTTAATTTAGTCAAAATTCAATTAATTTTAGTTTATAATTTTAAATCTGAATCAATTTAAAAATCAAAACCAAAATACATTTCATTATTCATATACACTAAAAAATTAGTTTATTTTTTGTGAACCTTAATCTAATCTCTCCTTGCCCATTCATACAAAAAAGAAGAACTCTGGAAAATTGTTCTCCATCATTATATACCAGTCTACCAATAAAGAGCAACCTCATCGGTTAGCCCTAATCTCCTACCCGGACAGCAGCAGTCTATCCTCACCCTCTCCCTTCCTTGTAGCCGCGCTCTCTCCGTCGGTCTTCATGCAGTAGCAGCACGCACCAACAACCGCCTTATCGTTCTCCGTTTTCTCCTCTCCATCTGGATAAAGAAGAAAAATAACCCAGTTCCTCCACGTTGTTTCAATTTTGAGTAGGGATTCGGCGTCACAGCGGGTTGAGGTGGGGGAGGAGATCGATGAGCCAGAGGAGGTTGAGCCGCTGCCAGCTACCGTGCCTTTCTCCCGCCTCTTCGCCTGCGCTGATCATTTTGACTGGTTCCTTATGATCTTCGGCTTCGTCTCCGCTGTAGCTCACGGCACCGCTCTCGTCGTTTACTTGCATTTCATTGCCAACATCATCCAGGTTCGTCAGCAAAGACTTTTTCTCTGTTAATTTATCAAATAAGTTCTCATTTTCTTCGTGCAACCTCTGCAAAATATTGAATTGCAAAATAATTTCTCATTTTGTCATTATACTTGAATTATATCCATTTTGGCAATTCATTAATTCAGATGGTTTAATGGTAAAATTCCAAATTGTTCTCTTTGAAAATTGCAGTCAAGTCTGGATGATTTGCTTAAGTTCACTTTGGCTTTGATTAGAGTTTATTTAGGTGAAAATCATCTCCACGTTGTTGATATTATAGGTTGTGTACATGTGTTTAAGTTTCCAAACAATCCTAGTCACTGGTAATGGTTCTAGCTGACTTCTTGTGAGAAGTACCTAGCAAAGCATTAATAAAGGTATATACTATACCCGTGAACCATATTCCATTGTTGATGCTGTGCATGTGACTCATTTCATAGGGCTTGCTTCTGTTGGAAATAAAGATAAGCAGGTCTGGCCATTTACTTATTCTTTCATCATCTGTCCTTCATTTTGATTAGGTAATACTTGTAACTTGATTGGGTAGCTCTTTGCTTGACGTGAGGTTGCCTCTCCTCCCCTAACTTTTTTCTTGTCCCTTTTCTAGTTCTATGATATGTTGACTCCACTATAGATGTCCACTCTGTTTATCTTTTTTCCCTTTGGGTAAGCTATTTTTTGCTTAATAACACTAGTATTTTGTCAAATATGTTTGAATTTCATTCTTATTATGTAATTTCTGCTCTTACATGTAGGCCATTCCTATTCCATCTTCCAAAGCAATTAGGATTGAAAAGGCATTCAATTTAGCTGCACAAAAGATGGGATTTAAATTTGTGTCCAAGAATTGTAAGTATTAATCTTCTGGTCATGCTTTCTGTTTCATTTTTTATTTTGTCTGCTTCTGACTAACCTTTCTTCCCCGTGTTTGTAATTTCTTGTTATTATTCCTAACTTACTAATGACATGACTTGAGAAATCAATTCCAATTTTTTTATTCTGGAAAATGATCTACACTTTGACTCATTTTAGAGGTTATATTCATTCTTATGTTCTTTATTGTGACAAAGTTTATAGTATTTCTGATGGAAGAAAATTTCTGAAGACACAAGCTGGTGAGGAGTCAAGTTTGTTCTATGCCAAAATTCTAGGAGGCACAATTCTGCTGCACCGTGTTGAGGAGAAAGTGAGATTCCCTGCCCAATTTGGGTGTGAGGTAGGTACTTAACTGATGGAATGATATGCTAATATAAGAATGAATCACATACTTAATCAATTTTTTTCCAAGAGGACATCAATGATTATCATTCTTTTACTTATAAGGAAAATTACTCTTGTACTCATCGTAGAAGATTTCAAGAACCGATTTCAAGAATATGATCCAAACTGTTAATTGTTCATACATCGAAGACTCAATTTTCAGCAGTGCCACTTGTGATTACAATCTCTTTTGGTTAAATGTCCAATTGCTTTAGGTGCTGAATGCCAAATTAAAAGGTAAATATTTATTTTTGTAATCATCAACTTCCTGTTTGCTTGATTGTCAGAATCAATTGACTTTTCAGTTATTCATTATGTGACATGAATTGGTGTTCATGAGACTTAATGATCTGACATTTTTCTCAGCAATTACCACAGTAAATCTCAACTTTCTTAACACGAATTCTCTGTGCCATCTTTCTTTCTATACATGGTTGATGAATTGTAATGTGACAATTGGATGGGCAATGTGGATATGCCACCTAAACTTTGGGTTAGGATATATTTCAAGTGAAGAATCATAAATCTGAAGTCTCTATTCTATCAAGCTGTATGCAGCAACCAACTTGCATGAGCTGCATTGAAGCTTTGAAATAGGCTGGCTTAGTTGAGGGTGAGGTGAGCGAGGTTTCTTTCAACTTTCAATCGGTGAATTTGTATCATTTTATACGATATTATTTAGAGGTTACAACTTACAATATTTGTGCTGGTAGTTTCCATAGAGTTAACCGTGTATATTTTATAGGCAATTAATTTTACTGGTTTATGAAAGGCCATTGTTATGGAAATTAAATTCTATTTAGTAGTAGTTGTTGTAAGAACCGCGACTAATTAACCACTTAATTAAATTAAATTAACTGCCCAAAATAGAATTAAAAATTTAGAATATTAATTAGGAAATTTAAATATGATATTTGGACTCAGTAGATTTTTCTGAGTTAGAAAATGTAATTTTCTGCGAAAAACCGCATAAAAACGCGAACTGGTAAATTAACCAGCAGTACCGGCTTAAATCAGTCTGGTACTGTGCGAGAATAATAAAAATAGTAAAAAACCTTAGGGAAATATTTAGAATTGAAAACCGAGCATTAATTTTAAAAGTTTGGCCCAAAATTGGGCCAAACGGGCCAAAAACGCTAACGGGTTGGACCGGATATAAATACTCAAATGAACCCCATTCAGCCACCATTACCATTAGAGAGTGAGAGTTGCAACTGTAGGCAAGTAGGTTTCAAGCTTGAGAATAGAGAATTTGTTCACGACTTAATCTGTTTGCCAATGGTCGGGTTGGAGATGATTTTGGGATTTGATTGGATGTCAAAGAATTGGGTTTTGTTGGATTGCTTTTGAGCGATCGATTCGGTTTATGCCGGAAGGAGAAAGTAGAGCAGTGGTAGCTGAGGGTTATTACCTGAACTCTGTAATGGTGAACTGTAGTGGAGAAGTGTGTCAGGGTTATATATTGTTGGCTACGGATGTGTGATGAGCGGATAATTTATACCCTTTTTGGCATTATTTTTACATAGTTTTTAGTATGTTTTAATTATTTTTTATTATATTTTTATTAATTTTTATTCAAAAATCACATTTTTGGACTTTACTATGAGTTTGTGTGTTTTTCTGTGATTTCAGGTATTTTCTGGCTAAAATTGAGGGAGCTAAGCAAAAATCTAATTCAGAGGCTGAAAAAGGACTGCAGATGCTGTTGGATTCTGACCTCTCTGCACTCGAAATGGATTTTCTGGAGCTACAGAAGCCCAATTGGCGCGCTCTTAATTGTGTTGGAAAGTAGACATCCTGGGATTTCCAGCAATATATAATAGTCTATACTTTGTGGTGCACGAAATTGTGATCATCAATGGCGCCAACAACTTGGTACGCACAATTGTAATCTTAACTCTTTATCACAACTCCGCACAACTAACCAGCAAGTGCACTGGGTCGTCCAAGTAATAAACCTTACGTGAGTAAGGGTCGATCCCACGGAGACTGTCGGCTTGAAGCAAGCTATGGTCATCTTGTAAATCTCAGTCAGGCAGAATTTCTATGCTGACTTTGAATGCCGGTTTGGGCCATCAAATCTTGGAAAAAGTATGGACTATTATATATTGCTGGAAAGCCCAGGATGTCTACTTTCCAACTCAATTGAGAGCGCGCCAATTGGGCTTCTAAAACTCCAGAAAATCCACTTCGAGTGCAGGGAGGTCAGAATCCAACAGCATCTGCAGTCCTTTTTCAGCTTCTGAATCAGATTTTTGCTCAGGTCCCTCAATTTCAGCCAGAAAATACCTGAAATCACAGAAAAACACACAAACTCATAGTAAAGTCCAGAAATGTAATTTTTATTTAAAAACTAATAAAAATATAATAAAAACTAACTAAAATATACTAAAAACATACTAAAAACAATGCCAACAAGCGTATAAATTATCCGCTCATCACAACACCAAACTTAAATTGTTGCTTGTCCCCAAGCAACTGAAAATCAAATAGGATAAAAAGAATAGAATATACAATGAATTCCAAAAAACATCTATGAAGATCAATCTTAATTAGATGAGCGGGGCTATTAGCTTTTTGCTTCTGAACAGTTTCGGCATCTCACTTTATCCTTTTGAAGTTCAGAATGATTGGCATCTATAGGAACTCAGAATTCAGATAGTGTTATTGATTCTCCTAGTTAAGTATGTTGATTTTTGAACACAGTTACTTTATGAGTCTTGGCCGTGACCCTAAGCATTTTGTTTTCCAGTATTACCACCGGATACATAAATGCCACAGACACATAACTGGGTGAACATTTTCAGATTGTGACTCAGCTTTGCTAGAGTCCCCAATTAGAGGTGTCCAGAGCTCTTAAGCACACTCTTTTTGCTTTGGACCACGACTTTAACCACTCAGTCTCAAGTTTTCACTTGACACCTTCACGCCACAAGCACATGGTTAGGGACAACTTGGTTTAGCCGCTTAGGCTAGGATTTTATTCCTATGGGCCCTCCTATCCACTGATGCTCAAAGCCTTGGATCCTTTTTTATTTTACCCTTGCATTTTGGTTTAAAGGGCTATTGGCTTTTTCTACTTGCTTTTTCTTTTTCTTTCTTGCTCTCTTTTTTTTCTTTTTTTTTCTTTTTTTTTCGCATATATATTTTTTTCTGCAAGTTTTTCACTGCTTTTTCTTGCTTCAAGAATCAATTTTATGATTTTTCAAATTATCAAATAACATTTCTCCTTTTCTATCATTCTTTCAAGAGCCAACAATTTTAACATTCATGAACAACAAATTCAAAAATATGCACTGTTCAAGCATTCATTCAGAAAGACAAAAGTATTGCCACCACAATCAAAATAACTAAACTGTTTTAAAATTCGAAATTCATGTATTTCTTTTTCTTTTTCAATTAAAAACATTTTCCATTTAAGAAAGGTGATGGAATCATTTTCATAGCTTCAAGGCATAGACACTAAGACACTAATGATCATGTAATAAAGACACAAACATAAATAAACATAAAGCATAAAATTTCGAAAAACAGAAAATAAAGAACAAGGAAATTAAAGAACAGGTCCACCTTAATGATGGCGGCTTGTTCTTCCTCTTGAAGATCTTATGGAGTGCTTGAGCTCCTCAATATCTCTTCCTTGCCTTTGTTGCTCCTCTCTCATAACTCTTTGGTCTTCTCTAATTTCATGGAGGAGGATAGAATGCTCTTGGTGCTCCACCCTTAGTTGTCCCATGTTGGAACTTAATTCTCCTAGGGAGGTGTTGATTTGCTCCCAATAGTTTTGTGGAGGAAAATGCATCCCTTGAGGTATCTCAGGGATTTCATGATGAGGAATTTCCTCATGCTCTTGTCCATGAGTGGGATCTCTTGTTTGCTCCATCCTTTTCTTAGTGATGGGCTTGTCCTCATCAATGAGGATGTCTTCCTCTATGTCAATTCCAGCTAAATTGCAAAGGTGACAAATAAGATGAGGGAAGGCTAACCTTGACAAAGTAGAGGACTTGTCTGCCTCCTTTTAGAGTTCTAGGGATATAACCTTATGAACTTCTACTTCCTCTCCAATCATGATGCTATGGATCATGATGGCCCGGTCTATAGTAACTTCAGACTGGTTGCTAGTGGGAATGATTGAGCATTGGATGAACTCCAACCATCCCCTAGCCATGGGCTTGAGGTCATGCCTTCTTAGTTGAACCGGCTTCCCTCTTGAATCTTTCTTCCATTGAGCGCCCTCTTCACAAATGTCTATGAGGACTTGGTCCAACCTTTGATCAAAGTTGACCCTTCTAGTGTAGGGGTGTGCATCTCCTTGGATCATTAGCAAGTTGAATGCCAACCTTACATTTTCCGGACTGAAATCTAAGTATTTTCCCCGAATCATTGTAAGCTAATTCTTTAGGTCCGGGTTCACACTTTGATCATGGTTCTTGGTGATCCATGCATTGGCATAGAACTCTTGAACCATTAAGATTCTGACTTGTTGAATGGGGTTGGTGAGAATTTCCCAACCTCTTCTTCGAATCTCATGTCGGATCTCCGGATATTCACCCTTTTTAAGCTTCAAAGGGACCTCGGGGATCACTTTCTTCTTGGCCACAACTTCATAGAAGTGGTCTTGATGCACCCTTGAGATGAATCTCTCCATCTCTCATGACTCGGAGGTGGAAGCTTTTGCCTTCCCTTTCCTTTTTCTAGAGGTTTCTCCGGCCTTTGGTGCCATAAATAGTTATGGAGAAACAAAAAGCTTTAGCTTTTACCACACCAAACTTAGAAGTTTTGCTCATCCTCGAGCAAAAGAAGAAAGAAGGGAGTAGAGGAAGAAGAAATAGAGGAGATGAAGGGGGTTAGTGTTCGGCCATGTATGGGTGGGTTTGGGAGGGATAGTGTTTTGAATTTGAATGGTGAGGTAGGTGGGATTTATGATGGATGGATGTGGATTGGTGAAGGGTTTATGGAGAAGAGGGTAGGATTTGATAGGTGAGGGGTTTTTGCGGAAGAGGTATTGAGGTGATTGGTGAAGGGTATTTGGGGAAGAGTATTATGAAAAGGTGTGAAGAAGAGAGAGAGTGAGTTGAGGTTGGTGGGGATCCTGTGGGGTCTACAGATCTTGAGGTGTCAAGGATTTCTCATCCCTGCACCAATTAGGCTTGCAAAACGCCCTTTGCTGCCAATCATGGCGTTAAACGCCAGGTTGCTGCCCATTTCTGGCGTTTAACGCCAGCTTCTTGCCCTTTTCTGGCGTTAAACGCCAGTCTGGTGCCCATTTCTGGCGTTAAATGCCCAGAATGGTGCCAGACTGGGCGTTTAACGCCCATTCTGCTGCCCTTACTGGCATTTAAACGCTAGTAGCCTTCTCCTCTAGGGTGTGCTATTTTTCATTCTATTTTTCAGTTTGTTTTTGCTTTTTCAATTGTTTTTGTGACTTCAAATGATCATCAACCTACAAAAAACATAAAATAACAATGGAACATAGAAATTTAACATACATAAGTAAAATTAGGTTGCCTCCCAATAAGCGCTTCTTTAATGTCAGTAGCTTGACAGTAGGCTCTCATGGAGCCTCACAGGTACTCAGAGCATGATGATGGCCTCTCAACACCAAACTTAGAGTTTGGTTGTGGCCTCCCAACACCAACTTAGAGTTTGAATGTGGGGATTTTGTTTGACTCTGTATTGAGAGAAGCTTTTCATGCTTCTTCTCCATGGTTACAGAGGGAGATCCTTGAGCTTTAAACACAAGGGAGTCTTCATTCACTTGAAGGACCAATTCTCCTCTGTCAACATCAATCACAGCTTTTGCTGTGGCTAGGAAGGGTCTACCAAGGATGATGGATTCATCCATACACTTCCTAGTATCTAGGATTATGAAATCAGTAGGGATGTAGTGGCCTTCAACCTTTACCAAGACATCCTCTACTAGTCCATAAGCCTGTTTTCTTGAATTGTCTGCCATCTCTAGTGAGATTCTTGCAGCTTGTACCTCAAGGATTCCTAGTTTCTCCATTACAGAGAGGGGCATGAGGTTTATGCTTGACCCTAGATCACAGAGCCTTCTCAAAGGTCATGGTGCCTATGGTACAAGGTATTGAGAACTTTTCAGGATCCTGTCTCTTCTGAGGTAATCTCTGCCTAGTCAAGTCCTCCAGTTCTTTGGTGAGCAAGGGGGGTTCATCCTCCCAAGTCTCATTACCAAATAGCTTGGCATTTAGCTTCATGATTGCTCCAAGGTACTTAGCAACTTGTTCTTCAGTAACATCTTCATCCTCTTCAGAGGAAGAATACTCATAAGAGCTCATGAATGGCAAAAGTAAATTAAATGGAATCTCTATGGTCTCAGTGTGAGCCTCAGATTCCCATGGTTCCTCATGAGAGAACTCCTTGGAGGTCAGTGGACGTCCATTGAGGTCTTCCTCAGTGGAGATCACTGCCTCTTCCTCCTCTCCAGGTTCGGCCATGTGGGTTATGTTGATGGCCTTGCACTCTCCTTTTGGATTCTCTTCTGTATTGCTTGGAAGAGTACTAGGAGGGAGTTCAATAACTTTCTTACTCAGCTGACCCACCTGTGCCTCCAAATTTTTAATGGAGGACCTTGTTTCAATCATGAAACTTTGAGTGGTTTTAATTAAATCAGAGACTACAGTTGCTAAGTCAGAGTGGTTCTGCTTAGAATTCTCTGTTTATTGCTGAGAAGATGATGGAAAAGGCTTGCTATTGCTAAACCTATTCTTTCCACCATTATTGTTGTTGAAGCCTTGTTGAGGCCTCTGTTGATCCTTCCATGAGAGGTTTGGATGATTTCTCCATGAAGGATTATAGGTGTTTCCATAGGGTTCTCCCATGTAATTCACCTCTTCCATTGCTGGGTTTTCAGGATCATAAGCTTCTTCTTCAGATGAAGCTTCTTTGGTACTGCCTGTTGCTGCTTGCATTCCAGACAGACTTTGAGAAATCATATTGACTTGTTGAGTCAATATTTTGTTCTGAGCCAATATGGCATTCAGAGTATCAATTTCAAGAACTCCTTTCTTCTGATTCATCCCATTATTCACAGGATTCCTTTCAGAAGTGTACATGAATTGGTTATTTGCAACCATTTCAATGAGTTTCTGAGCTTCTGCAAGCGTCTTCTTCAGATGAAGAGATCCTCCAGCAAAGCTGTCCAATGACATCTTTGACAGTTTAGACAGACCATCATAGAAGATACCTATGATGCTCCATTCTGAAAGCATGTCAGAATGACACCTTCTGATCAATTGCTTGTATCTTTCCCAAGCTTCATAGTCTATACTTTGAGAGCGCGCCAATTGGGCTTCTGTAGCTCCAGAAAATCCACTTCGAGTGCAGGGAGGTCAGAATCCAACAGCATCTGTAGTCCTTTTTCAGCCTCTGAATCAGATTTTTGCTCAGGTCCCTCAATTTCAGCCAGAAAATACCTGAAATCACAGAAAAACACACAAACTCATAGTAAAGTCCAGAAATGTGATTTTTATTTAAAAACTAATAAAAATATAATAAAAACTAACTTAAATATACTAAAAACATACTAAAACAATGCCAAAAGGCGTATAAATTATCCGCTCATCACTTTGCCCGAGATTTGATGGCCCAAACTGGCGTTCAAAGTTAGCCTAAAACATCTTGGCGTAAAACGCCAAAACTGGCACCAAAGCTGGCGTTTAACTCTAGGAACAGCCTAAGCACAAAAAAGCTTCAATGCTCAGCCCAAGCACACACCAAGTAGGCCCCAGAAGTGGATTTCTGCACTATCTGCACTTAGTTACTCATTTTTTGTAAACCCTAGTTACTAGTCTAGTATAAAAACTACTTTTAGAGATTTATTTTACGTCTTTTTCGGTTGAATCTTTTATCTTTTGAACTTGTATGTTCACGTTTGGAGGCTGGCCTCACGGCCATGCCTAGACCTTTCACTTATGTATTTTCTACGGTGGAGTTTCTACACCCCATAGATTAAGGTGTGGAGCTCTGCTGTTCGTTATGAATTAATACAAGTACTATTGTTTTTCTATTCAATTCACGCCTACTTCTTCTCTAAGATATTCACTCGCACTTCAACCTGATGAATGTGATGACCCGTGACACTCATCATCATTCTCACTTATGAACGCGTGCCTGACAACCACTTCCGTTCTATCTGCAATAGCTTGAGTATATATCTCTTGGCCTCCTGATTTACGATGCATGGTTGCCTTTCCTGACAACAGAGCATTCTATTCCGTGAGATCAGAGTCTTCGTGGTATAGGCTAGAACCATTGGCAGCATTCCTGAGATCCGGAAAGTCTAAACCTTGTCTGTGGTATTCCGAGTAGGATCTGGGAAGGGATGACTATGACGAGCTTCAAACCTGCGAATGTGGGGCACAAGTGACAGTGTGCAAAAGGACAATGGTCCTATTCCGATGCTAGCGGGAACCGACAGATGATTAGCCATGCAGTGACAGCGCATATGGATTTGTTTTCATCCGAGAGGATCATACAGCTTGCCATAGAATGAGGTAACGCATGGTTGGAAGAAGGCAGTAGGAAAGCAGAGGTTCAGAAGCAACAAAGCATCTCCAGACACTTATCTGAAATTTCCACCAATGAATTACATAAGTAACTTTATCTTATTTTATATTTTATTTGTATTTTAATTATCAAAACCTCATAACCATTTGAATCTGCCTGACTGAGATTTACAAGGATGACCATAGCTTGCTTCAAGCTGACAATATCCGTGGGATCGACCCTTACCCACGTAAGGTTTATTACTTGGACGACCCAGTGCACTTGCTGGTTAGTTGTGCAGAGTTGTGAAAAAGAGTTGAGATTAAGATTATGCGTACCAAGTTTTTGGCGCCATTGTTAGAGATTACAATTTCATACACCAATGTGTTAGAGGATAGATCAAATTCCAGTAGTTAGGGAGTTTCCAGAAGTATTCCCGAAAGATATTCCTGAGTTTCCACCTCAAAGGGAGATTGAGTTCGCGATTGACTTGGTGCCGGGAGCCGGACCAGTGTCGATTGCACCGTATCGAATGGCTCCAATAGAGCTGGCTGAACTAAAGGCTCAGTTGGAAAAGCTTCTGAACAAGAGGTTCATTCGACCGAGTGTATCTCTGTGGGGAGCGCCAGTTTTATTGGTAAAGAAGAAAGATGGAGGAATGCGACTTTTTGTGGATTACCGGCAGTTAAACAAAGTAACTGTCAAGAACAAGTATCTGTTACCGAGGATAGAAGACTTAATGGATCAGTTGCAAGGGGCTGGGGTATTCTCCAAGATTGATTTAAGGTCAGGATACCATCAGATAAGGGTGAAGGACGATGACATTTCGAAAACTGCGTTTAGGACGCGCTATGGACACTACGAGTTTGCGGTGATGTCCTTTGGGTTGACGAATGCACCTGCTGTGTTTATGGATTACATGAACAGAGTATTTCGTCCCTTTTTGCACAAATTTGTGGTTGTATTCATAGACGATATTTTAGTTTACTCAAAGACGGTGGAAGAACATGAAGAGCATTTAAGAGTTGTGTTGCAAATTCTGAAGGAGCGGAAATTGTATGCTAAGTTGTCCAAATGCGAGTTCTGGAAGGAGAAAATGAAGTTCTTAGGTCACGTGGTATGCAAAGGAGGAATAACCATAGATCCTTCGAAAGTGGAGGTGGTGATGGAATGGGAGAGACCGACTACGGTGACGGAGGTTAAAAGTTTCTTGGGCTTGGCCATATGCTACCGAAGATTCATTGAGGGATTTTCCTGGATTGCATTACCGATGACTAAGTTAACCCGGAAGGAGGTACCATTTGTGTGGACGTCGGAGTGTGAGGAGAGTTTTCAGACTTTAAAGCAAAAGTTGACCTCAGCACCTGTTTTAATTTTACCGGAACCGCACGAACCGTTTGAAGTGTACTGTGATACGTCATTAAAGGGTTTGGGTTGCGTGTAGATGTAGCACCAAAACGTGGTGGCTTACGCATCGCGTCAGCTGAGACCACATGAGCTAAATTACCCAACTCATGACTTGGAATTAGCGGCGATTGTATTTGCATTGAAGATTTAGAGGCACCACTTATACGGAGTAAGGTTTAGCGTCTTTTCTGATCATAAGAGTGTCAAGTACATCTTTGATAAGAAAGAGCTCAATATGTTTCAAAGGAGGTGGATGGAGCTTTTGAAGGATTATGATTTTGAACTAAGTTATCACCCTGGAAAGGCGAATGTGGTGGCGGATGCATTGAGTCGGAAGTCTTTGATGATAGCTTGGATGAGGATCAAAGAGGAGGAGTTAGTGGATAAGTTTGCAGATTTCAAGTTGGACCTTGGTGAATTTACTGTAATAGCTTGTCAGAATCAGTTGCAAATTTCAAGTACCTTCAAGTCAGAGATTCAGAGGGCTTAGCAAAATGAGCAATAACTTCAGAGATTATCTCAACAAGTTGGCAATAAGAGGTATGGAGAATTTACTAAGGGTGATGAAGGGTTATGGAGGTATAAGGGGAGAATCTGTGTGCCAGATGTCGGAAGTTTGAGACAAGAATTGTTGTCGAAAGCTCATAACAGTGGGTTTTCTATTCATCTAGGGAGTACGAAGATGTACTCTGATCTAAAGAAGATGTTCTGGTGGCCTGGGATAAAAAATGATGTAGCTACAGTTGTGTCTAAGTGCTTGACATGCCAGAAGGTGAAGATAGAGCATCAGAGATCATCGAGAATATTACAGCCACTTGAGATTCCTCAGTGGAAGTGGGAAAGAATTGCAATGGATTTTGTGACCAGTTTACTGAGGACTAGGTCGAGATTTGATGCGGTTTGGTGATCGTGGATCGTTTAACCAAGTCCGCTCATTTCCTTCCTGTCCAAGTGAACTATTCTATGGAGGAATTGGTGAGATTCTACATAAAGGAGATTGTAAGGTCTCACGGTGTGCCATCGAGCATAGTGTCAGACCGTGATCCCCGATTTACATCAAGGTTTTAAGGAGCTTTCCAAAGATCTTTCGGTACGAGACTATGTCTCAGCACGGCATATCATCCGCAAATGAATGGACAGTTAGAAAGGACTATTCAGACGTCGGAGGATATGCTAAGGGCGTGTGTTTTGGATCAACCGGGAAGTTGGGACCATTACATGCCATTGGTGGAGTTTGCGTACAATAACAGCTTTCATGCGAGCATTGGGATGGCTCCCTATGAGGCTTTGTATGGACGGAAGTGCCAATCTCCACTGTGTTGGTATGAAACCGGTGAAGCAAGTGTTTTGGGTCGTGATTTGGTAGCAGAGACTACTGAGAAGATTAGAAAGATTCGAGCAAGGATTTTAACTGCACAGAGCCGATAGAAAAGTTATGCGGATCAGAGAAGAAAACCGTTGGAATTTGAAGTGGGAGAGCATGTATTTCTGAGGGTTACTCCGACAACTTGGATTGGAAGAGCAATTAAGACCAAGAAGCTGAATCCAAGATTCATTGGACCGTTCGAGATTCTGAGGCGATTCGGGCCGGTGGCATATCAAGTAGCTTTGCCGCCTCACTTGTCTAACTTGCATGACGTATTCCACGTGTCACAACTACGTAAGTACACATCGGATGTGGCTCATGTGTTAGAGCCCGAGTCGGTCGAGTTGAGGGAGAATTTGGCGTTTCAAGTAACACCAGTGCGTATTGACAATACTAGTGTGAAGAAACTGCGAGGAAAGGAAGTTCAGTTGGTTAAAGTGGCTTGGAAACAAGCAGAAGTTGAAGAACATACTTGGAAGTTGGAGTCTGAGATGTAGAAGGATTATCCCGAGTTATTCTCAAGTAACATTAAATTTTGGGGACAAAATTTCTAATTTGGTGGGAAGAATATAAGAACCGTGACTAATTAACCGTTAATTAAATTAAATTAACTGCCCAAAATAGGATCAAAAATTTAGAATATTAATTAGGAAATTTAAATATGATATTTGGACTCAGTAGATTTTTCTGAGTTAGAAAATATAATTTTTTGCAAAAAATCGCATAAAAATGCGAACCGGTAAATTAACCGGTAATACCAGCTTAAATCGGTCTGGTACTGTGCGAGAATAATAACAACAGTAGAAAACCTTAGGAAAACATTTGGAATTGAAAATCAGGCATTAATTTTAAAGGTTAACGGGCCAAAAACACTAACGGATTGGATCGGGCCTAAGTTGGGCCGAAACCTAACATATATAAACACTCAAATGAACCCCATTTCAGCCACCATTACCCTTAGAGAGTGAGAGTTGCAGCTGTAAATGAGAAGAGAGTGAGAGTTCCATTGTCACTATTCACATACATCTTCCCAAGCTCATAACTTGAGCTACGGAGCTCCGATCGCCGCACCGTTTGCGGCCACACAATCACCACAAAGAGCTCTACAAAACACACCTAAGAAATTGGTAAGAAAATCTCGATTTTTCTCTCAGCCTTCCCTTCCATAAATTCGAAAATTTAGTGCTTGAGGTTTTGAGATTTTGATGTTTTAGTGTGTTTAGGATCAATCTAACTTAAGGAAAGTATTGGGTTGTGATCCTATGACCTTTGGAAAAGGTAAGAACCCTAATCTTCTTATGAATTCTTGAGATTTTGAGTTTAGGGGTTAATTGTAGTTGTATATGGTTTAGATTAAATATTGTTGGTGAAAAACCAAATTAGAGGTTGAACTTGTGGAATTGGAGCTTTGGGAGTTAACTCTTGTGATTGGAGGCTTGGTTGGGACTCAAATTTGGGTTTTGTGCATATTGGGAATCGGCCAAGTTATGGTTTTGGTTTTCTCTATGTAATATGTAATATTTCTGGACACTTAGACTAGTGGACCTTAGGATAGGATTGAATTGGTTATTGGATTTGATAATGTATGATGGTGTTGTTGATTTGATGAATTGTGATGTTGCACTTTGATATTGTTATTCATTATTGGAATGAGGCTTGAACATGATGATTTGGAGTGTTTATGGTAAATTTTGATGCTTGTTGATGTTGGTGAAAGTTGAGGAATGTGGAATGATGCATTGAGTGAGAATTTGTGGATGAAATGAGTAAAATTGTGTGTTGGTATGATAAGGAATGACATAGAAGGTGCATGAGTAATATTTAGTCAACTTGAAACTGTTTTGGGTGTAGGATATTTGGTTTTGATTGGGTTTTGGTTGTTGGTGCACGAAATTGTGATCTCTAACAATGGCGCCAAAAACTTGGTATGCACAATCTTAGTCTCAACTCTTTTTCACAACTCCGCACAACTAACCAGTAAGTGCACTGGGTCGTCCAAGTAATACCTTACGTGAGTAAGGGTCGATCCCACGGAGATTGTCGGCTTGAAGCAAGCTATGGTCATCCTTGTAAATCTCAGTCAGGCAGATTCAAATGGTTATGAGGTTTTGATAATTAAAATATAAATAAAATATAAAATAAGATAAAGTTACCTATGTAATTTATTGGTGGGAATTTCAGATAAGCGTCTGGAGATGCTTTGTTGCTTCTGAACCTCTGCATTTCTATTGTCTTCTTCCAACCATGCGTTACCTCCTTCCATGGAAAGTTGTATGATCCTCTCGGATGAAAACAAATCCATATGCACTGTCATCGCACGGCTAATCATCTATCGGTTCCCGCTAGCGTCGGAATAGGACCATTGTCCTTTTGCACACTATCACTTGTGCCCCACATTCGCAGGTTTGAAGCTCGTCACAGTCATCCCTTCCCAGATCCTACTCGGAATATCACAGACAAGGTTTAGACTTTTCGGATCTCATGAATGGTACCAAAGGTTCTAGCCTATACCACGAAGACTCTGATCTCACAGAATGGAATGCTCTATTGTCAGGAGAGGCAACCATGCGTCGTGAACCAGGAGGCCAAGAGATATACACTCAAGCTATTGCAGATAGAACGGAAGTGGTTGTTAGGCACGCGTTCATAAGTGAGAATGATGATGAGTGTCACGGGTCATCACATTCATCAGGTTGAAATGCGAGTGAATATCTTAGAGAAGAAGTAGGCGTGAATTGAATAGAAAAACAATAGTACTTGTATTAATTCATGAAGAACAGCAGAGCTCCACACCTTAATCTATGGGGTGTAGAAACTCCACTGTAGAAAATACATAAGTGAAAGGTCTAGGCATGGCCGTGAGGCCAGCCTCCAAATGTGTACAATAGATGATAGCATTCGATTGATAAAAAAAAACTCTAAAATAAATCTCTAAAAGTAGTTTTTATACTAAACTAGTAACTAGGGTTTACAGAGAATGAGTAACTAAGTGCAGATAGTGCAGAAATCCACTTTCGGGGCCCACTTGGTGTGTGCTTGGGGTGAGCATTGAAACTTTTTCGTGCTTAGGCTGTTCCTGGAGTTAAACGCCAGCTTTGGTGCCAGTTTGGGTGTTTAACTCCAATTCTGGTGCCAGTTTGGGCGTTTTACGCCTAGATGTTTTAGGCTGACTTTGAACGCCCGTTTGGGCCATCAAATCTCGGGCAAAGTATGGACTATTATATATTGCTCGAAAGCCCAGGATGTCTACTTTCCAACACAATTAAGAAGGCACAAATTGGGCTTTTGTAGCTCCAGAAAATTCACTTCGAGTGAAGGGAGGTCAGAATCCAACAGCATCTGCAGTCCTTTTTCAGCCTCTGAATCAGATTTTAGCTCAGGTCCCTCAATTTCAGCCAGAAAATACCTGAAATCATAGAAAAACACACAAACTCATAGTAAAGTCCAGAAATGTGATTTTTGAATAAAAACTAATAAAAATATAATAAAAAATAATTAAAACATACTAAAAACTATGTAAAAATAATGCCAAAAAGGGTATAAATTATCCGCTCATCACAACACCAAACTTAAATTGTTGCTTGTCCCCAAGCAACTAAAAACAAAATAGGATAAAAAGAAGAGAATATACAATGAATTTCAAACTTATCAATGAACTTAGTTCCAATTAAATGAGCGGGACTTGTAGCCTTTTTGCTTCTGAACAGTTTTGGCATCTCACTTTATCCTTTGAAGTTCAGAATGATTGGCTTCTATAGGAACTTAGAATTCAGATAGTGGTATTGATTCTTTTATTTCAGTATGTTGATTCTTGAACACAGCTACTTTATGAGTCTTGGACGTGACTCTAAGCATTTTGTTTTCCACTATTACCACCGGATACATAAATGCCACAGACACATGACTAGGTGAACCTTTTTCAGATTGTGACTCAGCTTTGCTAGACTCCCCAGTTAGAGGTGTCCAGAGCTCTTAAGCACACTCTTTTTGCTTTGGACTACGACTTTAACCGCTCAGTCTCAAGCTTTTCACTTGACACCTTCACGCTACAAGCACATGGTTAGGGACAGCTTGGTTTAGCCGCTTAGGCCAGGATTTTATTCCTTTAGGCCCTCCTATCCATTAATGCTCAAAGCCTTGGATCCTTTTTACCCTTGCCTTTTGGTTTAAAGGGCTATTGGCTTTTTCTACTTGCTTTTTCTTTTTTCTATCTTTTTCTTCTCTTTTTTTTCGCCATTTTTTTCTGCAAGCTTTGTGTTCACTGCCTTTTCTTGCTTCAAGAATCAATTTTATGATTTTTCATATTATCAATAACATTTCTCCTTTTTCTTTATTCTTTCAAGAGCCAACAATTTTAACATTCATAAACAACAAATTCAAAATTATGCACTGTTCAAGCATTCATTCAGAAAACAAAAGGTATTGCCACCACATCAAAATAATTAAACTAATTTCAAGATAGAATTCGAAATCATGCACTTCTTGTTCTTTTGTAATTAAAACATTTTTTATTTAAGAAAGGTGATGGATTCATAGGACATTCATAGCTTTAAGACATAAACACTAGACACTAATGATCATGTAATAAAGACACAACGTAAATAAAACATAAGGCATATGAAACGAATAACAGAAAATAAAGAACAAGGAAATTAAAGAACGGGTCCACCTTAGTGATGGCGGCTAGTTCTTCCTTTTGAAGATCTTATGGAGTGCTTGAGCTCCTCAATGTCTCTTTCTTGCTTTTGTTGCTCCTCCCTCATGGCTCTTTGGTCTTCTCTAATTTCATGGAGGAGGATGGAATGCTCTTGGTGCTCCACCCTTAGTTGTCCCATGTTGGAACTTAATTCTCCTAGGGAGGTGTTGATTTGCTCCCAATAGTTTTGTGTAGGAAAGTGCATCCCTTGAGGCATCTCAGGGATTTCATGATGAGGAACTTCCTCATGCTCTTGTTGAGGTCCATGAGTGGGCTCTCTTGTTTGCTCCATCCTTTTCTTAGTGATGGGCTTATCCTCTTCAATGAGGGTGTCTTCCTCTATGACAACTCCAGCTGAATTGCATAGGTGACAAATGAGATGAGGGAAGGCTAACCTTGCCAAAGTAGAGGGCTTGTCCGCCACCTTGTAGAGTTCTAGGGATATGATCTCATGAACTTCTACTTCCTCTCCATTCATGATACTATGGATTATGATAGCCCGGTCTACAGTAACTTCAGACTAGTTGCTAGTAGGAATTATAAAGCGTTGGATAAACTCCAACCATCCCCTAGCCACTGGTTTGAGGTCAAGCATTCTTAGTTGAACCGGTTTGCCTCTTGAATCTCTCTTCCATTGAGCGCCTTCCACACAAATATCCATAAGGACTTGGTCCAACTTTTGATCAAAGTTGACCCTTCTAGTGAAAGGGTGAGGATCTCCTTACATCATTGGCAAGTTAAATGCCAACCTCGCATTTTCCGAACTGAAATCCAAGTAATTCCCCCAAACCATTGTAAGCCAATTCTTTGGGTTCGGGTTCACACTTTGGTCATGGTTCTTAGTGATCCATGCATTGGCATAGAACTCTTGAACCATTAAGATCCCGACTTGTTGAATGGGGTTGCTGAGGATTTCCCAACCTCTTCTTCGAACTTTATGTTGGATCTCCAGATATTCACTCTTTTTGAGCTTGAAGGGGACCTCGGGGATCACCTTTTTCTTGGCCACAACTTCATAGAAGTGGTCTTGATGGACCTTTGAGATGAATCTCTCCATCTCCCATGACTCGGAAGTGGAAGCAATTGCCTTTCCTTTCCTCTTTCTAGAGGTCTCTCCGGCCTTAGGTGCCATTAATGGTTATGGAAAAATAAAAAGCAGAGCTTTTTCCACACCAAACTTAAAAGGTTTGCTAGTCCTCGAGCAAAAAAAGAAAGAAGGGATTAGAAGAAGAAGAAATTGAGGAGATGGAGGTGAGGAGAGGGTTCGGCCAAGGGGGGTTTAGTTGGTTATGATGTGTGAAAAAGGAAGGAGTGATGAGGGGCTTATATAGGAGTGGAGTGGAGAGGAAATTCTTGTGATAGGGGTTGGGTTTGGGAGGGAGTGGTCAAGGGTATTTGGGGAAGAGTGTTACGGAAAGGTGTGAAGAGGAGAGAAGAAGAGGTGGGGTAGGTGGGAATCCTGTGGGGTCCACAGATCCTGAGGTGTCAAGGAATTCGAGTCCCTGCACGAATCTGGCATTTAAACTCCCATTGTGTGCTAAAGCTAGCGTTTAACGCCAGCTCTGCTACCTTTCCTGGCGTTAAACGCCACTCTGCTGCCCATTCTGACGTTAAACGCCGGCCAAATGCCCGTTTCTGGCGTTAAACGCCGGCCAGATGCCCATTTCTGGCGTTTAACACCAGCCAGATGCCAGACAGCCCTTTTGGGCGTTAAACGCCCATAGTGCTGTCCATTCTGGCGTTTAACGCCCAGAATGCTGCCAGGCTGGGCGTTAAACGCCCATTCTGCTATCCTTACTGGCGTTTAAACGCCAGTAAGCCTGTCCTCCAGGGTGTGCTATTTTTAATGCTGTTTTTCGTTTTGTTTTTGATTTTTCAGTTGTTTTTGTGACTTCACATGATCATCAACCTAAAGAAAACATAAAATAACAATGGAAAATAAATAAATATAATTAAATAACATTGGGTTGCCTCCCAATAAGCGCTTCTCTAATGTCAGTAGCTTGACAGTGAAGCTCTTAGAGAGCTTCACAGAGACTCATAGCTTGATGTTGGCCTCCCAACACCAAACTTAGAAGTTGAGTGTGGGGGCTCTGTTTGACTCTATATTGAGAGAAGCTTTTCATGCTTCCTCTCCATGGTTACAGAAGAAGATCCTTGTGCCTTAAACATAAGGTAGTCCTCATTCACTTGAAGGACTAACTCTCCTTTGTCCACATCAATCACAGCTCTTGCTGTGGCCAGGAAGGGTCTTCCAAGGATGATGGATTCATCTTCATCCTTCCCAGTCTCTAGGATTATGAAGTCAGCAGGAATGTAATAGCCTTCAACATTCACTAAGACATCCTCTACAAGTCCATAAGCCTGTTTCCTTGAATTGTCTGCCATCTCTAATGAGATTCTTGCAGCTTGCACCTCAAAGATCCCTAGTTTCTCCATTACAGAGAGGGGCATGAGGTTTATCCCTGACCCCAGGTCACACAGAGCCTTCTCAAAGGTCATGGTGCCTATGGTACAAGGTATTAAGAACTTTCCAGGATCCTGTTTCTTCTGAGGTAATTTCAGTTGAACCAGATCATTTAGTTCATTGATGAGTAATGGGGGTTCATCCTCCCAAGTCTCATTACCAAATAACTTGGCATTCAGCTTCATGATTGCTCCTAGATATTGAGCAACTTGCTCTTCAGTAATATCCTCATCCTCTTTAGAGGAAGAATACTCATCAGAGCTCATGAATGGCAACAGTAAGTTCAGTGGAATCTCTATGGTCTCTATATGAGCCTTAGATTCCTTTGGTTCCTTATTAGGGAACTCCTTGGAGGCCAGTGGACGTCCATTGAGGTCTTCCTCATTGGAAATCACTGCCTTTTCTTCCTCTCCAGGTTCGGCCATGTTGGTTATAGTTATGCCCTTGCACTCTCTTTTTGGATTCTCTTCTGTATTGCTTGCACTACAAGAAAATGAAACATTTGTAACAAAAAATTTGTATCAAATTTAAAATTGTTACAAATTATAGTTTTTTTGTAACAATAATTAGTTATTGTTACAAAATAAGAATATTTTGTAACAATAAGAAAATTTGTTACAAAACATTTCAATATTTTGTAACAACTTAATTTCTTTTGTTACAAATTATGTTATCTTTCGTATCGAATTGTTGTTTTGTTACAAAATGTTATAATATTTTGTAACAAAAGATTATATTGTTGCAAAAATTCAAAATATTTTGTAACAAAAAATTAATTTATCACAAAATACAATATTTTTGTAACAAGTTATTTATTTGTCCCAAAATTCAAAGATTTTTTGTAGCTAATAAAAAATTTTGTTTCAAGATACTAAATGTAAGACTTTGAAATTTTAAAAATTAACATAATAAGTTATTTATGATTTATTATATTTATTTAAGATTTTATATTTAAAAATTTATTTTACTAAAAATATTTAAGTCTAATTAATGATAGTTTGAGTTTAAAATTATTTTAAAAATTAAATAATAAATTATTTATAATTTATTATACTTATTCAAAATAAATTTTTAGAGATTTATATATTAAACAGAGTATTTTCTTATTTATAATTAAAAATTTTAGTAATTGAAAAAAATATAAAAATTTTATATCATTTAATTTAAATATTTAAAATTTTTGAATTTAATATTTTAAATTTTATGAATAAAAAAATTAACTTGAATATCTCCAATTTTATCTTAATTAATATTTGTTTAAAAATAATTATAAAATAAGAATAAAATAATATTTTAAAAATAATTAATTTAATTACTCTAATTCTTAAAATTAAAAATATTTAAAAATATTTAAGTTATCCTTATCCTTATTTTTATTAAAAATATTTAAGTTACTCAATCTCTAACCCTATCTTTTTCTAACATTCACAGCACACCACTTATCCTTATTTTTATTAAAAATATTTAAGTTACCCAATCTCTAATCCTATCTTTTTCTAACACTCACAGCACACCACACACACCACCAATACAAGTGTATACACAGACACAGGCATATAGAGAGACTCGAGGAAGTGAGGGAGTCGCGGGGAAGAAGAAGGAAAGGAAAGGGGTGAGGCCGCGCCGCTACTGGCGATCGTTGAGCAACCTCTGTCGCGCTTTACCATCGGTCACTACTGCTGAATCACCATCAGAAATGGAACCGTGGAGAAAAGGCTGTCAAGACGCGAAGAGAGAGAGTCCGTGAGAAGAGGGAGGCCGCCTGCGTCCTGTCGCCGCCGCTGGAGGGAGGCCGTTCGCGTCCAGCTCTCTGCGGCTGTTGCATCGCCATCATCGCGCGCCACTGTCGAGCCCGAAGCTGCCGCCATCGCACAAAGCAGAGAGAGTGAAAGACGTGATGGAGGGGTGAGGGAGGAGTTGCCACTGCTGTTGCTAGGGCTAGCCGCCGGAGCCATTGTCGTCGCCACTGGAGCTAGCTGCTAAGGAGCGTTCTGTCATCGTGAAACTTGAAAGGGGATGTCACTGCCGTTGTTGCCGGTAGCACTGTTCCCATTCTGGTTCCAATTCCTTCGTTTATGAGACCTGTAACATTTTCTTCCTTGCTTTGTTACCATTTTATTCCTCTGTCATATTTCCGTCCTAATTATGTTAGCATATTTTATTCTAGTGTTGCTAATTTATCTCCTAAACAATTATGATTGGTGCTGAGATCATTGTTGCTGCTGCTCCAAGAGGAAAGTTGTTGCTACTAGGAATTAAAAGCAAACGAATGGTTTGTTACGTTTAATTACCAAGTTTTGGCTAATTGAGGTAGGAGATTTTATTTTGAAATTAACTGTTTTAATTTATGAATGCCATGGTAGTTTAGGATTTAATTTATTAGAACTTCTGATTAGGGATATTGTTTTTGATTATCAGAACTTATGAATATTAAGGCTGTTGATTATTGTTCTGTGTAGTTTTTTTTCTGATTTGTTACTTTTTTTTACTTGTTCTGATTAGTAATTTAGTATTATTGGAACTTCAAATTATTACTTGTAATTTAGTAATTTAGCATTAATGGATATGAAACTTCAATGGAAACTGGTGTTTGCTTCTTTTGATGAATTACAATAGCTTAACTTTTCTAGATTTATCTTTTGGTGGGAGTACATTTAATCGAAATCTGCATCTACATATAATAAACCATTATCTTATTTGGAAGTCTGAGGATTAGATAGTGAGGGCTTTTTTAATGTGATCCTCCAAACCCCTATCTAACTATCTATTTGTATGAACATTTTAAAGTACCATAAGTCTTGGAGGATTATATATTTATAATTATCCATTCCAAAGAAAGGAAAATCATCACTTGAAACACCCCCACAATCAAAGAAAGAAAAATTTTAAAGATTAATGTTTTACTAACTCAATTACTACTGTTCTGTTTGCTTATTCTTTATTTGGAATTTTTTGTGAACTACAAGGTGGGAAAAGCACACTGAAAAACTGTCAAATTTTATAGGTAAGGTGTCTCAGTTCCTCTCAGTTTCTCAATTTCTCTATTGAGAGCTCTTATAATACCTTTCTTTTATTTGATAATTGATGAGCGGATAATTAATACGCTTTTTGGCATTGTTTTTAGTATGTTTTTAGTAGGATCTAGTTACTTTTAGGGATGTTTTCATTAGTTTTTATGTTAAATTCACATTTCTGGACTTTACTATGAGTTTGTGTGTTTTTCTGTGATTTCAGGTATTTTCTGGCTGAAATTGAGGGACTTGAGCAGAAATCAGATTCAGAGGTTGAAAAAGGACTGCTGATGCTGTTGGATTCTGACCTCCCTGCACTCAAAGTGGATTTTCTGGAGCTACAGAACTCGAAATGGCGCGCTTCCAATTGCGTTGGAAAGTAGACATCCAGGGCTTTCCAGAAATATATAATAGTCCATACTTTGGCCAAGAATTGACGACGTAAACTGGCGTTCAACGCCAGCCTTCTGCCCAAATCTGGAGTCCAGCGCCAGAAAAGGATCCAAAACCAGAGTTGAACGCCCAAACTGGCATAGAAACTGGCGTTCAACTCCACAAATGGCCTCTGCACGTGCTACACTTAAGCTCAGCCCAAACACACACCAAGTGGGCCCCGGAAGTGGATTTATGCATCAATTACTTACTCATGTAAACCCTAGTGACTAGTTTATTATAAATAGGACCTTTTACTATTGTATTAGGTATCTTTTGATCATCTTAGGATCTTAGGATCATCTTTGGACGCTTGGTTCTTAGATCAGAGGGGCTGGCCATCTCGGCCATGCCTGGACCTTCACTTATGTATTTTCAACGGTAGAGTTTCTACACTCCATAGATTAAGGTGTGGAGCTCTGCTGTTCCTCAAAGATTAATGCAAAGTACTACTGTTTTCTATTCAATTCTTCTTATTTCTCTTCTAAGATATCCATTTGCACCCAAGAACGTGATGAAGGTGATGATTATGTGTGACGCTCATCATCCTTCTCCCTTATGAACGCGTGCCTGACAAACACTTCTGTTCTACATGAATTAAGCTAGAATGAGTATCTCTTAGATCTCCTAACCAGAATCTTCGTGGCGTAAGCTAGAATGATGGCGGCATTCAAGAGAATCCGGAAAGTCTAAACCTTGTCCGTGGTATTCCGAGTAGGATTCAATGATTGAATGACTGTGACGAGCTCCTAACTCGCGATTGCAGGGCGTTAGTGACAGACGCAAAAGGATAGTAAATCCTATTCCAGCATGATCGAGAATCGACAGATGAATAGCCGTGCCGTGACAGGGTGCGTGAGCATATTATTCACTGAGAGGATAAGATGAAGCCATTGACAAGGGTGATGCCTCCAGACGATTAGCCGTGCCGTGACAGGGCATTGGATCATTTTCCCGTGAGATGACCGAAAGTAGCCATTGACAGTGGTGATGTATCACATAAAGCCAGCCATGGAAAGGAGTAAGACTGATTGGATGAAGATAGCAGGAAAGCAGAGGTTCAGAGGAACGAAAAGCATCTCCATTCGCTTGTCTGAAATTCCTACCAATGAATCACATAAGTATCTCTATCCCTATTCTATTATTTATTATTCGAAAACTCCATGATTATTTTATATTTGCCTGACTGAGATTTACAAGGTGACCATAGCTTGCTTCATACCAACAATCTCCGTGGGATTCGACCCTTACTCACGTAAGGTATTACTTGGACGACCCAGTGCACTTGCTGGTTAGTTGTATCGAAGTTGTGACAATCATGAATTAAGATCAGAGCACCAAGCTTTGGAGCCATTACCAGGATTTGTTCGAGCCTGGAGATCACAATTTCGTGCACCAAGTTTTTGGCGCCGTTGCCGGGGATTGTTTGAGTTTGGACAACTGACGGCTCATCTTGTTGCTCAGATTAGGTAATTTTCTTTTTATTTTATTTTCAAAAATTTTTCAAAAATATTTTCAAAAAAATTTCTCTTGTTTTCGAAAAAAAATAAAAATGTTTTCAAAATTTTATTCAAGATTTTTAAGAATGAATTCTAGTGTTTCATGAAGCATGTGAAGCCTGGCTGGCTGTAAAGCCATGTCTAAATTTATTTGGACTGAGGCAGCAATTTGTTATCAAGAGCAAGCTAGTTGGAGTTAATCCACCTGCTACTGTTTCTGATTTACATGCTAAAGCTTGGCTGGCCATTGGCCATGTCTAGTGTTTTGGACTGGAGCTTTCTTTGAAAGCTTGGCTGGCTAGTGAGCCATGTCTAATTCCTGGACTGAAGCTTTAGACTAACATGGCAAAATTCCTGGAATTCATATTAAAAATTTTGGAATCCTTATTTTTCTTTTTCATATAATTTTCGAAAAATATAAAAAAAAATCCAAAAAAATTAGAAAATCATAAAAATCAAAAATATTTTTTGTGTTTCTTGTTTGAGTCTTGAGTCACATTATAAGTTTGGTGTCACTTGCATATGCATCTTGCATTTTTCGAAAATTCTCATGCATTCATGGTGTTCTTCATGATCTTCAAGTTGTTCTTGGTAAGTCTTCTTGTTTGATCTTGAAGATTTTTTTTGTTTTGTGTCTTTTCATGTTTTTCATATGCATTCTTGAATTCTTAGTGTCTAAGCATTAAAGAATTCTAAGTTTGGTGTCTTGCATGTTTTCTTTGCATTAAAAATTTTTCAAAAATATGTTCTTGATGATCATCATGACATTCAAAGTGTTCTTGGTGTTCATCTTGACATTCATAGCATTCTTGCATGCATCACATGTTTTGATCTAAAAAATTTCATGCATTGCATCTTTTTAGTGTTTTTCTCTCTTGCATCATAAAAATTCAAAAATCAAAAAAATATCTTTCCCTTTTTCTCTCATCAAATTCGAAAATTTGGATTGACTTTTTCAAAAATTTTTAAAATCAAATTGTTTCTTATGAGTCAAACCAAATTTTCAAATTTGAAAATCTTATCTTTTTCAAAATCTTTTTCAAAAATCAAATCTTTTTCAAAACTATTAGTTATTTTCGAAAATTTCAAAAAAATATTTTTCAAAAATCTTTTTCTTATTTTTATACCAAATTTTCGAAAATAACATAAACAATTAATGTTTTGATTCAAAAATTTGAAGTTTGTTACTTGATTGTTAAGAAAGATTCAAACTTTGAGTTCTAGAATCATATCTTGTGATTTCTTGTGAATCAAGTCATTAATTGTGATTTTAAAAATCAAATCTTTTTCAAAACTAATTTCAATCATATCTTTTCAAAAATATCTTCTTATATTATCTTTTTCAAAAATATCTTTTCAAAATATCTTTTCTAACTTCCTAACCTCTTATCTTTTCAAAAATTTGTTTCAACTAACTAACTAACTTTTTGTTTGTTTCTTAACTTTTTCAAAACCACCTAACTAACTCTCTCTCTCTCTCATTTTTCGAAAATATCTCCCCCTTTTTCAAAAATTTCTTTTTAATTAACTAATTATTTTATTTTTATTTTTATTTCAAAAAATTTTCGAAAAAATACTAACAATTTTCAAAAACTATTTTCAAAAATCACTAACTCCTTTTCAAAAATAATTTTCGAAAATTATACCTCCCCCATCCTATTCTATTTATTCATTCATATCCTAACATCTCATCTCACATCTCTTCCATTCTCACAATTGTGTTTCTTCCTTTATATTACATTCTTTGTCTCCCCTTTTTCTTCCACTCACAAAGGGATCCCTATACTGTGGTATAAAGAATCTCTATTATTATTATTATTATTTTTCTGTGCCTTCTTCTTTGTCATATGAGCAGGAGCAAGGATAAGAACATTCTTGTAGAAGCAGATCCAGAACCTGAAAGGACTCTGAAGAGAAAATTAAGAGAAGCTAAAATACAACAATCCAGAGATAACCTTTCAGAAATTTTCGAACAGGCAGAGGAGATGGCAGCCGAAAATAATGATAATGTAAGGAAGATGCTTGGTGACTTTACTGCACCTAATTCCAATTTACATGGAAGAATCATCTCCATTCCTGCCATTGGAGCAAACAACTTTGAGCTGAAACCTCAATTAGTTTCTCTGATGCAGCAGAACTGCAAGTTTCATGGACTTCCATCTGAAGATCCTTTTCAGTTCTTAACTGAATTCTTGCAGATATGTGATACTGTTAAGACTAATGGAATAGATCCTGAACTCTACAGGCTCATGCTTTTCCCTTTTGCTGTAAGAGACAGAGCTAGATTATGGTTGGATTCTCAACCTAAAGACAGCCTGAACTCTTGGGATAAGCTGGTCACGGCTTTCTTAGCCAAGTACTTTCCTCCTCAAAAGCTGAGCAAGCTTAGAGCTGATGTTCAAACCTTCAGACAGAAAGAAGGTGAATCCCTCTATGAAGCTTGGGAAAGATACAAACAGTTGACCAAAAAGTGTCCTTCTGACATGCTTTCAGAATGGACCATCCTGGATATATTCTATGATGGTTTATCTGAGCTATCAAAGATGTCACTGGACACTTCTGCAGGTGGATCCATTCACCTAAAGAAAACACCTGCAGAAGCTCAAGAACTCATTGACATGGTTGCTAATAACCAGTTCATGTACACTTCTGAAAGGAATCCTGTGAGTAATGGGACGCCTATGAAGAAGGGAGTTCTTGAGGTTGATACTCTGAATGCCATATTGGCTCAGAATAAAATATTGACTCAGCAAGTCAATATGATTTCTCAGAGTCTGCATGGAATGCAAGCTGCATCCAACAGTACTCAAGAGGCATCTTCTGAAGAAGAAGCCTATGATCCTGAGAACCCTGCAATAGCAGAGGTAAATTACTTAGGTGAACCTTATGGAAACACCTATAACTCAACATGGAGAAATCATCCAAATTTCTCATAGAAGGATCAAAAGCCCCAACAAGGCTTTAATAATGGTGGAAGAAACAGGTTTAGCAATAGCAAGCCTTTTCCATCATCAACTCAGCAACAGACAGAGAACTCTGAACAAAATGCTTCTAATTTAGCAAATCTAGTCTCTGATCTATCTAAGGCCACTGTAAGTTTCATGAATGAAACAAGATCTTCCATCAGAAATCTGGAAGCACAAGTGGGCCAGCTGAGTAAAAGGATCACTGAAATCCCTCCTAGTACTCTCCCAAGCAATACAGAAGAGAACCCAAAAGGAGAGTGCAAGGCCATTGACATAAGTGCCATGGCCGAACCTGAGAGGAGAGGAGAGGACGTGAATCCCAAGGAGGAAGACCTCCTGGGACGTCCAGTGATCAATAAGGAGCTTCTCTCTGGGGAATCAAAGGACTCTGAGGCTCATCTAGAGACTATAGAGATCCCATTGAACCTCCTTATGCCCTTCATGAGCTCTGATGAGTATTCCTCTTCTGAAGAGAATGAGGATGTTACTGAAGAGCAAACTGCCAAGTTTCTTGGTGCAATCATGAAGCTGAATGCCAAATTGTTTGGCATTGATACTTGGGAAGTTGAACCTCCCTTGTTCATCAATGAACTAAGTGATCTGGATCAACTGACATTGCCTCAGAAGAGACAGGATCCTGGAAAGTTCATAATACCCTGTACCATAGGCACCATGCTCTTTAAGGCTCTGTGTGACCTTGGTTCAGGAATAAACCTCATGCCCCTCTCTGTAATAGAGAAACTGGGAATCTATGGGGTGCAAGCTGCTAAAATCTCACTAGAGATGGCAGACAGCTCAAGAAGACAGGCTTATGGACAAGTAGAAGATGTATTAGTAAAGGTTGAGGGCCTTTACATACCTACTGATTTCATAGTCCTGGATACTGGAAAGGAAGAGGATGAATCCATCATCCTAGGAAGACCTTTCCTGGCCACAGCAAGAGCTGTGATTGATGTTGACAGAGGTGAAATAGTCCTTCAATGGAATGAGAACTCCCTTGTATTCAAAACTCAAGGATCTCCCTCTGCAACCATGGAGAGGAAGCTTGAAAAGCTTCTCTCAAAGCAGAGTCAACCAGAGCCTCCACAGTCAAACTCTAAGTTTGGTGTTGGGAGGGCACAACCAAACTCTAAGTTTGGTGTTGAACTCCCATATCCAAACTCTAAGTTTGGTGTTGGAGAGTCTCAACAAAGCTCTGCACATCTGTGAGGCTCCATGAGAGCCCACTGTCAAGCTATTGACATTAAAGAAGCGCTTGTTGGGAGGCAACCCAATGTTTATCTAATTCTTATTTTTATTGTTTTTCATGTTTTCTTAGGTTCATGATCATGTGGAGTCACAAAATAAATAGAAAAATTGAAAACGGAATCAAAAACAGCAGAAGAAAAATCACACCCTGGAGGAGCATCTGTCTGGCGTTCAGCGCCAGAACAGAGCATGGTTCTGGCGCTGAACGCCCAAAATGGGCAGCTTCTGGGCGCTGAACGCCAGAACAGGCATGGTTCTGGCGTTCAACGCCAGAAATGGCACACAGATGGGCGTTGAACGCCCAAAATGGGCACCAACCTGGCGCTGAACGCCCAGAGTTGTGTGCAAGGGCATTTTACATGCCTAAATTGGTGCAGGGATGTAAATGCCTTGACACCTCAGGATCTGTGGACCCCACAGGATCCACTCAGGATCTGTGGACCCCACAGGATCCCCACCTACCTCCACTCACTTCTTCTCACCACTCTCTTTCACACAACCCCATAAACACTCTTCCCTAAAAACCCCTCACCAATCACCTCAATCTCTCTTCCCCACTAAACCTTCACCACTCACATCCACCCACTCTTCCCCATAAACCTACCTCATAAACTCCACCTACCTTCAAAATTCAAAACCAATTTTCCACCCAAACCCACCCATATGGCCGAACCTTAAACCCCCCTCCCTTCCTTATATAAAGACCTCCATTCTTCACCAAATTCACACAACACACCCCTCTACACTCTCCTTAGCCGAAACCTCATCTCCCTCTCCCTCTCCATATTTCTTCTTCTTCTTCTTCTATTCTTTTGTTTATTGCTCGAGGGCGAGCAATATTCTAAGTTTGGTGTGGTAAAAGCATAGCTTTTTTGTTTTTCCATTACCATTGATGGCATCTAAGACCGGAGAATCCTCTAGAAGAGGGAAAGGGAAGACAAAAGCTTCCACATCCGAGTCATGGGAGATGGAAAGGTTCATCTCCAAAGCCCATCAAGACCACTTCTATGATGTTGTGGCCAAGAAGAAGGTGATCCCTGAGGTCCCTTTTAAACTCAAAAGAAATGAGTATCCGGAGATCCGACATGAAATTCAAAGAAGAGGTTGGGAAGTTCTAACAAATCCCATCCAACAAGTCGGCATCCTAATGGTTCAAGAGTTATATGCCAATGCATGGATCACCAAGAACCATGATCAAAGTAAGAACCCGGATCCAAAGAACTATGTTACAATGGTTCGGGGGAAATACTTAGATTTTAGTCCGGAAAATGTGAGGTTGGCGTTCAACTTGCCATACATGGAAGAGAACGCACGCCCCTACACAAGGAGAGTCAACTTTGATCAAAGGTTGGACCAAGTCCTTATGGACATATGTGTAGAAGGAGCTCAATGGAAGATTGACTCCAAAGGCAAGCCGGTTCAACTAAGAAGAGTGGACCTCAAGCCTATAGCTAGAGGATGGTTGGAGTTCATTCAATGCTCAATCATTCCCACTAGCAACCGGTCTGAAGTTACTATAGACCGGGCCATCATGATCCATAGCATCATGATTGGAGAAGAGGTGGAAGTTCATGAGATTATACCTCAAGAACTCTACAAGGTGGCTGACAAGTCCTCCACCATGGCAAGGTTAGCCTTTCCTCACCTCATTTGCCACCTATGCAATTCAGCTGGAATTGACATAGAGGGAGATATCCTCATTAAAGAGGAAAAGCCCATCACTAAGAAAAAGATGGAGCAAGCAAGAGAGCCCAGTCATGGAGCTCAAGAGGCGCAAGAAGCTCATCACCATGAGATTCCGGAAATGCCTCAAATGCACTTTCCTCCACAAAACTATTGGGAGCACATCAACACCTCCCTAGGAGAATTGAGTTCCAATATGGGACAACTAAGGGTGGAACATCAAGAGCACTCCATCATGCTGCATGAAATAAGAGAAGATCAAAAGGCAATGAGGGAGGAGCAACAAAGACAAGGAAGAGACATAGAAGAGCTCAAGGACATCATTGGTCCCTCAAGAAGGAAACGCCACCATCACTAAGGTGGATTCATTCCTTGTTCTTGCTTTCCTCTGTTTTTCGTTTTCTATGTTATGTGCTTATCTATGTTTGTGTCTTCATTACATGATCATTAGTAGTTAGTAACTTTGTCTTAAAGATATGAATGTCCTATGAATCCATCACCTCTCTTAAATAAAAACTGTTTTAAATCAAAAGAACAAGAAGTACATGAGTTTCGAATTTATCCTTGAACTTAGCTTAATTATATTGATGTGGTGACAATGCTTCTTGTTTTCTGAATGTATGCTTGAACAGTGCATATGTCTTGTGAAGTTGTTGTTTAAGAATGTTAAATATGTTGGCTCTTGAAAGAATGATGACTAGGAGACATGTTATTTGATAATCTGAAAAATCATAAAAATGATTCTTGAAGCAAGAAAAAGCAGCAAAGAACAAAGCTTGCAGAAAAAAAAAAAAGAAAAAGAAAAAAATAGGCGAAAAAAAAATAGAAAGAAAAAGAAAAAGCAAGCAGAAAAAGCCAATAACCCTTAAAACCAAAAGGCAAGGGCAAATAAAAAGGATCCCAAGGCTTTGAGCATCAGTGGATAGGAGGGCCTAAAGGAATAAAATCCTGGTCTAAGCGGCTAAACCAAGCTGTCCCTAACTATGTGCTTGTGGCGTGTAGGTGTCAAGTGAAAACTTGAGACTGAGCGGTTAAATTCAAGGTCCAAAGCAAAAACAAAGAGTGTGCTTAAGAACCCTGGACACCTCTAATTGGGGACTCTAGCAAAGCTGAGTCACAATCTGAAAAGGTTCACCCAATTATGTGTCTGTGGCATTTATGTATCCGGTGGTAATATTGGAAAACAAAGTGCTTAGGGCCACGGCCAAGACTCATAAAGAAGCTGTGTTCAAGAATCACCATACTAAACTAGGAAAATCAATAACACTATCTGAAATCTGAGTTCCTATAGATGCCAATCATTCTGAACCTCAATGGATGAAGTGAGATGCCAAAACTATTCAAGAGGCAAAAAGCTATAAGTCCCGCTCATTTGATTGAAGCTATGTTTCATTGATAGTTTGGAATTTGTAGTATATTCTCTTCTTTTTATCCTATTTGATTTTCAGTTGCTTGGGGACAAGCAACAATTTAAGTTTGGTGTTGTGATGAGCGGATAATTTATACGCTTTTTGGCATTGTTTTTAGTATGTTTTTAGTAGGATCTAGTTACTTTTAGGGATGTTTTCATTAGTTTTTATGTTAAATTCATATTTCTGGACTTTACTATGAGTTTGTGTGTTTTTCTGTGATTTCAGGTATTTTCTGGCTGAAATTGAGGGACTTGAGCAGAAATCAGATTCAGAGGTTGAAAAAGGACTGCTGATGCTGTTGGATTCTGACCTCCCTGCACTCAAAGTGGATTTTCTAGAGCTACAGAACTCGAAATGGCGCGCTTCCAATTGCGTTGGAAAGTAGACATCCAGGGCTTTCCAGAAATATATAATAGTCCATACTTTGGCCAAGAATTGACGACTTAAACTGGCGTTCAACGCCAGCCTTCTGCCCAAATCTGGAGTCCAGCGCCAGAAAAGGATCCAAAACCAGAGTTGAACGCCCAAACTGGCATAGAAACTGGCGTTCAACTCCACAAATGGCCTCTGCACGTGCTACACTTAAGCTCAGCCCAAACACACACCAAGTGGGCCCCGGAAGTGGATTTATGCATCAATTACTTACTCATGTAAACCCTAGTGACTAGTTTATTATAAATAGGACCTTTTACTATTGTATTAGGTATCTTTTGATCATCTTTGGACACTTGGTTCTTAGATCAGAGGGGCTGGCCATCTCGGCCATGCCTGGACCTTCACTTATGTATTTTCAACGGTAGAGTTTCTACACTCCATAGATTAAGGTGTGGAGCTCTGCTGTTCCTCAAAGATTAATGCAAAGTACTACTGTTTTCTATTCAATTCTTCTTATTTCTCTTCTAAGATATCCATTCGCACCCAAGAACGTGATGAAGGTGATGATTATGTGTGACGCTCATCATCCTTCTCCCTTATGAACGCGTGCCTGACAAACACTTCTGTTCTACATGAATTAAGCTAGAATGAGTATCTCTTAGATCTCCTAACCAGAATCTTCGTGGCGTAAGCTAGAATGATGGCGGCATTCAAGAGAATCCGGAAAGTCTAAACCTTGTCCGTGGTATTCCGAGTAGGATTCAATGATTGAATGACTGTGACGAGCTCCTAACTCGCGATTGCAGGCGTTAGTGACAGACGCAAAAGGATAGTAAATCCTATTCCAGCATGATCGAGAACCGACAGATGAATAGCCGTGCCGTGACAGGGTGCGTGAGCATATTATTCACTGAGAGGATAAGATGAAGCCATTGACAAGGGTGATGCCTCCAGACGATTAGCCGTGCCGTGACAGGGCATTGGATCATTTTCCCGTGAGATGACCGAAAGTAGCCATTGACAGTGGTGATGTATCACATAAAGCCAGCCATGGAAAGGAGTAAGACTGATTGGATGAAGATAGCAGGAAAGCAGAGGTTCAGAGGAACGAAAAGCATCTCCATTCGCTTGTCTGAAATTCCTACCAATGAATCACATAAGTATCTCTATCCCTATTCTATTATTTATTATTCGAAAACTCCATGATTATTTTATATTTGCCTGACTGAGATTTACAAGGTGACCATAGCTTGCTTCATACCAACAATCTCCGTGGGATTCGACCCTTACTCACGTAAGGTATTACTTGGACGACCCAGTGCACTTGCTGGTTAGTTGTATCGAAGTTGTGACAATCATGAATTAAGATCAGAGCACCAAGCTTTGGAGCCATTACCAGGATTTGTTAGAACCTGGAGATCACAATTTCGTGCACCAATAATGTGCTTTACTAAAATCTCCTTTTGAAAATCCATTAAATAATAACATCATTCAATAAACGCAAACATATTTCAACTGAGAGCTATGTCTTGTAATGCTATAATAAAGCCCAGTAAACTGGTTATAAGCATTAACTTTTTCAGTAGTATGTAGATAATTATACTGATGTTATTGGGGTCATTCTTTAGCTTCTTGTCTTACCTAATACTTATGTTGACGTTGATGTGAACACATCTATTGATCAAAGCTCTAAAAATTTGAACATCGAGATGCCAAAAGTTCTTTATTTTTGATTTACATATTAATCTTCAGCATCTCAACTTGTTAATAGGTCTAAAACAAAATATTAAGTAGTTCGGGGATTTCACGTTAGAACTTAGAATATAATTGGTATGAGCCAATTCTTTTAAAAGCTTAAACTATTTTTTTTAGAAAGAAAATGTGTTGCATGCCATTTAGAAAAAAATAATAATAAAATAAACATCTGCAAGTGTCCTTGTGATGAGTACATCACTTCTTTTTATTACTATTATTTTTAATTAATATCATATTTCTGGCACATTAATTATTGACTACTTTGTATATAGAAACTATCAAATTATAATTAAAAGAAGATTGAGGTTTAGTTAAACCTATTATAAAGTGTTAAAACTCTGAACTAATAAAGGAGCATATAGTAGCACCATCCACTGACACTAGCGTGTTTTGATTACTTTTGTTGAAGATTCTTTGTATCTCTCATGAATTGGTAATATTGGGAGAAAAGTGTTAGTTCTGTTATATATTGAAGTTTTATGAGAGAAAAATTAAAAAAAAAGGAAGAAGGATTTGTTGATGCAATGAATAATGATCATGTGGTGTGAACAGGAATCAAAGTGTTTTAGTTATAATTGATATGAACCAATTCTATTTTTATGAAATTGGGTGCTTCTTCCAAGCTTGATTCAGAAATTCCTTTTGAATATGCAGAATGTTCCTTACTTGGGATGCAGTGCCTTGTATACTTGTAAGTTCATTGACTGTTAGTCATTATATTATATTGAGCTACTTTTTTTTATTGCATTTCAAATCATGACTGTGTTGAATTTTGTGGTGGTTGCAGCCTAGTAGTTATTGGATGGATTTTAGTTTCATGTACCTTCATACTTTGTGCTGGATTTCTGTTTCTTCATGCATGCAGTTCGGTTTCAATACTTTGACACTCTATATCTAAACTCATATTTGCAATACAATGTATTCGTTCCCTTTCTGAATACTAAGTTCTTAATTACTTCTTAGAGTGAGTCTGCATTATTTAAGATTTTCTTAGACAATTTATATTATTATTTTTTTATTTAAGATTTTCAGGTGTGTGGCACTTATTAGAACTTCTCCATGAGAAATGAGAAAGGAGCTGTATGAACATGATGGAGTTTGTAATTTGTAGTTTACATTTTGGAGATTTATAATTCCTTGTTTTTCTTGTCTTATGTATCTATCTAGTTCATTAGGGTTCTTCAATATGTCTTGTTAGTTTGTACTTTAAAGTTTATATGTTGAAGATTTATAAAATAATCTTAGTTAATGAAAGATATTTGAACTATCTATGTTATTATATATTATATAAATGTTGACTTGTTGAGTAAATTAGTTAATATATTTTTTAATTAAAAAATAATATAATCTGATAAATTATGTGTGTAATTTGTAGTAAAAAAAATTATTACAAAATAAATAGTATTTTGTAACTAAAGAAAAAAATGTTACAAAATTAAGTTACATTTTGTAACAAAATTTTATGATAGGAAAAAATAGATTGTCACCAAAAATACCTTGAAGATCAAAATTTGTTACCGCTTTTGTAATGACTTCTGATTTTTTGTATCACAAAAATTTGTTACAAAATATCATTTTGAATTGTAACAGTTCTGTTTTTTGTTACAAAATTTTTTTGTAACGGGACATACTGCAACGGCCCCTTTTTTTGTTACAAAATTCTTTTGTTTCAAAATTTCGATTTTTTGTAACAAATTTTTTTGTTACAAATATTACTTTTTCTTGTAGTGTTGGGAGAGTACTAGGAGGGAGTTCAGTAACTCTTTTACTCAGCTGACCCACTTGTGCCTCCAAATTTCTAATGGAGGACCTTGCTTCAGTCATGAAACTGAGAGTGGTCTTAGATAGATCAGAGGCTACAGTTGCTAAGTCAGAGTGGCTCTGCTTAGAATTCTCTATCTGTTGGTGAGAAGATGATGGAAAAGGTTTGCTATTGCCAAACCTGTTTCTTCCACCATTATTATTATTGAAGCCTTGATTAGGCTTCTGTTGATCCTTCCATGAAAGATTAGGATGATTCCTCCATGAAGGATTATAGGTGTTTCCATAGGATTCTCCCATGTAATTCACCTCTGCCATTGCAGGATTCTCAGGGTCATAGGCTTCTTCTTCAGAGGAAGCCTCCTTAGTACTGCCTGTTGCAGCTTGCATTCCAAACAGACTCTGAGAAATCATATTGACTTGCTGAGTCAATATTTTGTTCTGAGCTAATATTGCATTCAGAGTATCAATCTCAAGAACTCCTTTCTTCTGAGTTGTCCCATTATTTACAGGATTCCTTTCAGAAGTGTACATGAACTGGTTATTTGCAACCATTTCAATGATTTCCTGGGCTTCTGCAGGCGTCTTCTTCAGATGAAGAGATCCTCCAGCAGAGTGGTCCAATGATATCTTGGACAATTCAGACAGACCATCATAGAATATACATATGATGCTCCATTCTGAAAACATGTCAGAAGGACACCTTCTGATCAATTGCTTGTATCTTTCCCAAGCTTCATAGAGGGATTCACCTTCCTTCTGTCTGAAGGTTTGGACTTCCACTCTAAGCTTGCTCAACTTATGAGGTGGAAAGAATTTGGCCAAGAAAGCATTGACTAACTTCTCTCAAGAGTTCAGGCTATCTTTAGGTTGTGAGTCCAACCATGTCCTAGCTCTGTCTCTTACAGCAAAGGGGAAAAGCATAAGTCTGTAGACCTCACGATTAACCCCATTGGTCTTAACAGTGTCACAGATTTGTAAGAATTCAGCTAAAAACTGATGAGGATCTTCCAATGGAAGTCCATGAAACTTGCAATTCTACTGCATCAGAGAAACTAATTGAGGCTTAAGCTCAAAGTTGTTTGCTCCAATTGCAGGAATTGAGATGCTCCTTCCACAGAAGTTAGAAGAGGGTGCAATAAAGTCACCAAGCATCTTCCTTGCATCTCCACCATTGTTGTTGGGTTTGGCCATCTCTTCTTCTTTTTCGAAAAATTCTGTCAGGTCCTCTCCAGAGTGTTGTGCCTTAGCTTCTCTTAGCTTCCTCTTTAGAGTCCTTTCAGGTTCCGGATCAGCTTCAACAAGAATGTTCTTATCCTTCCTCATGCTCATATGAAAAAGAAGAGAACAGAAAAGAATAGAAATCCTCTATGTCACAGTATAGAGATTCCTTTATGTGAGTAGAAGAATAAAAGAGTAGAATGAAGAAGAGAGAAGATGAAGAATTCAAACATAGAGAGGGAGAGAGGGTTCGAATTATAAGAAGAAGAGAAGTGTTAGTAAATAAATAAATAAATAGAAAGAGATGAGAGAGAGAGAAACTTCGAATTTTAAATTAAAATAAAAGGAAAATATTTTTGTTTTTATTTTAATTATTAGTTATAATTCGAAAATCATAAAAAGGAATAAAATAAAATTAAAATTTAAAACAATTAGTTAATTAAAAAGAAATTTTGAAAAAGTGGTGAGGAGTTTTCGAAAATAAGAGAGAGAAAAGTAGTTAGGTAGTTTTGAAAAAGATAAGAAATAGTAAAACTTTTAAAATCAAACAAAAAGTTAAGTGGTTAATCGCAAAAGATTTGAAAATCAATTTTGAAAAGATAAGAAGTTAGAAAAGATTTTGAACTTGATTTTGAAAAAGATTTGAAAAGGAAATTAAAAAGATTTGATTTTTGAAATTAAAGTTGATTACTTGACTAATAAGAAACTAAAAGATGTTATTCTAGAATTTAAAGATTGAACCTTTCTTAATAGGCAAGTAACAACTTGAAGTTTTGGAATCAAAATATTAATTATTAGCAAAGCTTTCGAAAATTATGAAATAAAAATAAGAAAAATATTTTGAAAATCGATTTTTTGAAATTTTCGAAAAACATAAAAGAAAAATAAAAAAGATTTGATTTTTTTTAAAGAGATTTGAAAAGATAGAATTTTTAAATAGAAGATTTGACTTGACTCATAAGAAACAATTAAATTTTAAAACTTTTTGACTAAATCAATCAAAATTTCAAGATTTATGAAAAGAATAAGGGAAAGATATTTTTTTATTTTTGAATTATAATGAGGAAAGAGAAAAATATCAAAATGAAACATGACATAAGAATTATGAATCAAAATAAGAAAAATATGCAAGAACACTTTGAATGTCAAGATGAACACCAAGAACACTTTGAAGATCATGATGAATATCAAGAATATATTTTTGAAAATTTTTAAGAAAAGAAAAACATGCAAGACACCAAACTTAAAAATTTTTAAACTTTAGACACTAATAAATCAAAAATGCATATGAAAAACAAGGAAAGACACAAAACAAAAAAATGTAAAGATCAAACAAAGACAATCATCAAGAACAACTTGAAGATCAATGAAGAACACAAAGCATGTATTTTTCGAAAATTTTAAGAAAATTAAAAAGATGCAATTGACACCAAACTTAAAACTTCACACAAGACTCAAACAAGAAACATAATTTTTTTTTTTTGGTTTTTATGATTTTATTAATTTTTTGTATTTTTTGAAAATATTTTGAAAAAAAAAATAAGAAATTCAAAATTTTTAATGAGAATTCCAGGAATCATGCAATGTTAGTCTAAAGCTCCGGTCCAAAAATTTAGACATGGCTTAATAGCCAGCCAAGCTTTATGTGAAAGCTTCGGTCCAAAAGATTAGACATGGCCAATGGCCAGCCAAGCTTCAACAGAGCATTACTTACAACAGCCAAATTGATGGGAATCAAAAGGCTCCTGCAATGATAAGTGGAAGCCTCGGTCCAAAAAAATTTAGACATGACTTAACAGCCAGCCAAGCTTCAACAGATCATGATGAAACTCTAGAATTCATTCTTATTTTTAGAAAACTAAATATTATTATTGATATATTTTTTTTGAATTATTTTTCAAAAATAAAATTAAAAATAAAATGCTTAAACATAAAATAAAATTACCTAATCTGAGCAACAAGATGAACCGTCAGTTGTCCAAACTTGAACAATCCCCGGTAACGGCGCCAAAAACTTGGTGCACGAAATTGTGATCTCTAACAATGGCGCCAAAAACTTGGTACGCACAATCTTAGTCTCAACTCTTTTTCACAACTCCGCACAACTAACCAGCAAGTGCACTGGGTCGTCCAAGTAATACCTTGCGTGAGTAAGGGTCGATCCCACGGAGATTATCGGCTTGAAGCAAGCTATGGTCATCCTTGTAAATCTCAGTCAGGCAGATTCAAATGGTTATGAGGTTTTGATAATTAAAATATAAATAAAATATAAAATAAGATAAAGTTACTTATGTAATTCATTGGTGGGAATTTCAGATAAGCGTCTGGAGATGCTTTGTTGCTTCTGAACCTCTGCTTTCCTATTGTCTTCTTCCAACCATGCGTTACCTCCTTCCATGGCAAGCTGTATGATCCTCTCAGATGAAAATAAATCCATATGTGCTGTCACCGCACGGCTAATCATCTGTCGATTTCCGCTAGCGTCGGAATAGGACCATTGTCCTTTTGCACACTGTCACTTGTGCCCCACATTCGCAGGTTTGAAGCTCGTCACAGTCATCCCTTCTCAGATCCTACTCGGAATACCATAGACAAGGTTTAGACTTTCCGGATCTCATGAATGGTGCCAATGGTTCTAGCCTATACCACGAAGACTCTGATCTCATGGAATGGAATGCTCTGTTGTCAGGAGAGGCAACCATGCGTCGTGAACCAGGAGGCCAAGAGATATACACTCAAGCTATTGCAGATAGAACAGAAGTGGTTGTCAGGCACGCGTTCATAATTGAGAATGATGATGAGTGTCACGGATCATCACATTCATCAAGTTGAAGTGCGAGTGAATATCTTAGAGAAGAAGTAGGCGTGAATTGAATAGAAAAATAATAGTACTTGTATTAATTCATGAAGAACAGCAGAGCTCCACACCTTAATCTATGAGGTGTTGAAACTCCACCGTAGAAAATACATAAGTGAAAGGTCTAGGCATGGCCATGAGGCTAGCCTCCAAACGTGTACAATAGATGATAGTATTTGATTGATCAAAAAAACTCTAAAATAAATCTCTAAAAGTAGTTTTTATACTAAACTAGTAACTAGTGTTTACAGAAAATGAGTAACTAAGTGCAGATAGTGCAGAAATCCACTTCTGGGGCCCACTTGGTGTGTGCTTGGGCTAAGCATTGAAGCTTTTTCGTCCTTAGGCTGTTCCTGGAGTTAAACGCCAGTTTTGGTGCCAGTTTGGGCGTTTTACGCCAAGATGTTCTAGGCTGACTTTGAACGCCAGTTTGGGCCATCAAATCTCGGGCAAAGTATGGACTATTATATATTGCTAGAAAGCTCAGGATGTCTACTTTCCAACGCAATTAAGAAGACACCAATTGGGCTTCTGTAGCTCCATAAAATCCACTTCGAATGCAGGGAGGTCAGAATCCAACAGCATCTGCAGTCCTTTTTCAGCCTCTGAATCAGATTTTAGCTCAGGTCCCTCAATTTCAACCAGAAAATACCTGAAATCACAGAAAAATACGCAAACTCATAGTAAAGTTCAGAAATATGATTTTTGAATAAAAACTAATAAAAATATAATAAAAAGTAATTAAAACATACTAAAAACTATGTAAAAATAATGCCGAAAAGGGTATAAATTATCCGGTCATCAGTTGTGAAATTTGGAAAGTTGAGAACCTTGTTGTTTTTTGGTAAAAACTAGTTTTTGGTGAACTTTGACGGATCATAACTTGAGCCTCAAAGCTTGAAATTGAATGAAATTTATTTTAAATTAAAGGTTACTTTTAGAGCTTTAAATTGATATAAAGTTTGAAGAAAATGGATTTTTATAGAGGAAGTTATGACTGTTTGAAGTTTGGTACCAAAAATTGAATTCTGCAACATTTGAAAATTTTCTAAGTCTGGTGTGGGCTGCGTACGCGAACACTGCCTGCGTACACGAGCTAACAGATTTTCAACCCTTGCGTATGTAACACAGTGCACACGACGCGACCAAACCATTCGGGTTGGGCCACTTGCGTACGCGAGGCACTGCATGCGTACGCGAGCTATCAAAATTGCAACCTTGCGTACGCAAACTTTAATACGTGACGTGAGCAACCCACTCGGGTTGGGCATCTCGCATACACGAGCAGGGGGTTGCATATGCGACTACCCCTTTTTCAACAGCATGCGTACACGAGGCAGGGGCTTGCGTACGCGAGACCCCCTGTTTGGCTAAAAAATTATTTCCTTTATTTTTAAGGTTTCTCCAAACTTTTAAAACTTCTCCAAGATGCAGTTTAAGGGTAATGTTTTATAGTTAGGCTTAAAGACCTATAAAAGAGAATTAGTGACTTAATTAGATGAATTTTACATGAATTTAGAAAACGGAGACTTAGGTTTCTGGAGTATTGAGGACGGATGTGGTTGAGTGAGAAGGCAGAGTATTGTATTGATGATTAATGATACGAGTTGTGGAAGTGGTGAACTACCAAGTACTGAATAAAATGATTTCTAAAAACCACTGATGTAATATTTTTAAGTTGAGATTGTTGAGACGCTATGCGCCTGGCAAGGACAGTGGTTAATCCCACTTGTCGAGGTTGCGGCGGCGGCGTAAAGACGGTGGTTAATCCCCCTTACATTGAGATGTGAGGTCTGAGGTAGAGTATCCCGCTCGCATCCTTTCGGATCACATAAGTGTGCCCGACACTATAGCCGTGGGGGTTCCCGTATCTATGTTCGTGATCGAAAGGCGACATCTCCATGGAGATGTGTCGGGTTGGCAGTTGAACCGGCAATGTGATATCACAGCCAAATACGACAGGCATTCATCATGTGCATATTCTATCTGTTTGTTTGCTTTGCCGACTTGTATTGTTTTGCCTAAGTGTTTAACATGCCTAAATGCTTATTGAATTACTTGATATACATGCTTATACTTGTGCTTTACTTGCATTGTTATTATCTGTGTATTCTACTGGGATTGAGGAGGTTCGGAAGGAGGTGGCAATGGGATCGCATGGCGGTTAGGCTGGCAAAGGCTGTGGGACAGCGGAGAATCGTTAGATTAGAAATCCACTAAGTTAGATTACCATTTTTCATTGTGGTTTTAAAGTTAATGTTTTAAATTTACTTATGGTTTAAGCTTGAATCTTGTGATGGATATGAAGTTCTAGGATTGCCTCTGGCATCCCGGAATCTTATATCTTACATCATTGGGAACTGTTATCATACTGAGAACCTCCGGTTCTCATTCCATATTCTGTTGTTATTTTTCAGATGCAGGTCACAACCCACCTCGGTGAGTTGCTTGATGGTGACAGAACGGAGAATCCTTGTTGTGTTTTGGAAGTCTTTTGGTTTATTTTGTGTAGATCTCTCACTTTTGTATTTATCTATGCCTTAGAGGCTTACTTTGAGAGAAATATTGTATAAGCTGTTTTACTTTCAAAAACTCTGTATTGTTTGTATATAGCTAGTCGGCTTAAACTCCGTGAGCTGCGGCTAGATCTTTATACTATTATGCTCTTATATATCTATATATGTCTTGATATTTGTATGTATATCTTGTGCCTTAAGTTTGTAGCTTCAGGTGAATGCTTTGCTCTTTTCAAACTCTATTTTTTAGCTTAATTCTTCATCGGACTTCTATAATTATTATTTCTTTCTATATATTTATGTACTAGCTTTAGTATTGTCGTAACCTTTGATTAATCTTTGCTTTACGATGTGACGTAAGGCTTAGGGTAATTAGGGTGTTACAGTGATATTATGTAGCTTATCTCTTCCTTTCTTTTTTAGGTTTGGGAGGATTGGAGGAATTAGTTTTTTAATATCATGTAATAATGTAATATGCATACGATCCTAATTGTGATTTGTTCCTTTTGGTTCATGCATTGAACTTTTGATTGGAGTACGAAAATCTATAATATAAGGGTATCTCTATATGTCTCAAGTGGGCATATGTGATCGTACTTTGATCGTTCATTTGATCATTTCGTTGGCGAGGAATTCCTTCACGCACAAGGCTATGATATAGATTGAAAAGTAGCGGCCTAACGTTGTATTATGTGTTTACAAGTATTTTCCTCTGTGGTTTGTTAAGCTGACATATTACGTAGGTAAGATTATAAATAAATTGATCACAATCTGCCCTCAAATGAAATCGATGATTGAGGAAAGCTATCGGTGGATCCCAAGAATGCCTCAAATCATCTCCGCCCCCCTTCTTTTTTTTCCTTCTTTTTTGCACCGAAGTTACCGAATTATGTATTTATCAATCCGAAAAATAGAACAAAACATACATATAGCTGCAACATGCTTTGGCCAATTTTCCCTGGTTGAGATAAACATTGCAATTATGTGCGTGCATGCGCATAAATTTTAAGTGCGGGAAATAACAATGAAGCATCTAGGCACCGAATTCCACTAACATAGTATATAATAATGAATAATAAGGATATATAATAATGCTTAGTGATGCAACTCTGTTAATTATATAGTTATTGCTAATAAGATTGAATATGGATCCTAAGGGAATGAATCCTAGTGTTACAGCAGAGTTTTTCCACCGCCATCTTGATAGTAGTGCCCACTGCTCATTGCATTACAATTCAAGGAAACTATCACACACGTTATTTTTTGGGGTGGTATAGGTATGAGTAGGAGAAGGAAGAAGGAACACACATTATTCTTTTGCCTCTAATTTTTTCATCAACTATCATGTCTTGTTTATTATTATATTAGTTCATATCTTTTGCTCTTGTTTTGGTAGTATAAGAACCGTGATTAAATTGTTGCGACTCTTGTGATAATTAAGTATTACCTTATCTGAACATTTCCTTCTCATCCAACCAGTATAATTAAATCCACATTACTCATGACTTATTGTTCATTATAAAGTGTAAATTTCAATTTTGTCATTCTAGTACTTGTTGGGTGAAATTCAGTGACCAGAAAGGATATAATCTAAATTCTTATTACCTTTGGTTTGATATAACATTTTACCAAGTTGTGAGTACTTGTAATACCCGGTCTAACCAAAATTAATTAAATAATAAGTTAAATGGGAGTGAATATGGTTGGAAGATTTGGCAATTGGATTTTGATGATTTAAATATGATATTTGGATTCAGTGAATTTTTCCGAGTCGGAAAATATAGTTTTCTGCGCAAAAGCGCGCAGTGGAATTTTGACCGGCAGTACCGGCTGAGATCTGTCTGGTACTACAGCTGAGAAAATTGATTATGAGTAAATAAGATTAAGAAATGAGGAATTATAATTAGGGAAGGTAGAAATATTTGAAGTGCGATTTAGAGCGCTAATCTTAAAGGTTTTGGTCCAAAATTGGGCCAACGGACAAAAATAAGTGAACCGGGCCTAAGTGGGCCCAAGACCCAACATATATAAACATTAGTTATGAGTATTTCAGCTCATTTTTCCCTAAAGAAGGGGTGTTGGGTGCTGATTTGAGAAGAGAGAAGAGAAGAGTGAAAACCTAACTCTCTTTGATCTTCAAACCACCATAACTTGAGCTACGGAGCTCCGATTGACGAGCCGTTTGCGGCCACGCGTCGCTCTTCTCATCCTCTACAATTCTATTTAAGTTTTGTGGTGTGTATTCCATTCATCTCTGCCCAGTTTTCGAAATTCCCCACTGTTACACGTTTTTGGGTAATTAGTGTTGAAATCTTGTGATTTTGGGTGTTTAGGGATACTCCAACATGGATTCTAAGTGGGTTCTATCCCTACTTCATATGGGCTGAGGTAAGAAGTGCTCAAACCCTTGTGATTTGTCATTTTTATGAGCCCTAGGTTGATGTATGTATGTGATATTGGTTATGTTAGTGTATTTGGTGATGTTGGTGCACAATTGGGAGATTGGTATTGCTTGAGGAGCTTTGGTGAGGCTTGGAGCTAAGGTTGGTGAAGACTTCCATAGAAGAGGCTCAATTGGTTTGGCTACAAGAGGTACGGTTTAAGTTTTATTTAAGTACTGTGTGTTGTGATGAGAATTCCTAGGCTAGATGCCCCTAGGATTAAGTTTGGATTGTGTAAATGGTTGGTGCTAATATGCATAGTTGGTATGTAATGTGAATTAATGATTTGGGTTGAGAATTGTGTGGCCTTGTATACTTGGTGTATTGAGAATTTGATGTACTGGGTAATGAGTATTGATTTGTGGTTTATGCATTTAAATTATGAAATTGGGCCGGAGGCCGTGAATTTTGGGCCGGAGGCCGGAAAAAGGCAAGAAAGGTAAGTTGATGTGTGCATTGTATGATGACACAAGTGATTGGATGAATTTCAGATAATGAATATATGAATGATTGGGTTGGTTATTGAATAATAAGGTTTGAGGAGTTGAGGTGTGGGATTTGGTAAATTTGGGTGCAATTATATAGATGAGGTATATTTGGTTTTGGTTGAGATATATTATATGGTCATATATGTGATTATGATTATTGATGCCTTGATGGTATGATGATGCACTAGAGATATGTATGTCGTGATATATGCTTGAGGAATGATTAATGTTGATTTGTGGGTGAGGCCGCGTGATAGTGAGTACAATATTGATTATGTATAATGATGGTTGATTGGAAATAGTGTTGTTGAAATTTGGCATGAGAAAGAGTATATGATATGTAAATGTGTTTGAGTTTGAGAAAGTGTCAACGTGCGAGTTGAGGAGGTTTGATGTTGATTTTGGTATATTTTGATTGATTTCAAAGAAAAGGCTGAAATTGGCATGTTTTGATTGATTTTGAAAAGAGTTGAAAATGGCTTGTTTTGAAAATGGCACTTTGTGGTTTTGTATGAAAATATGATTTTTGGGCATACTTTGACGGGACATAACCTGGACTACGGATCTCTGTTTTCTGCCAAATCTATTTAGAAATGAAATTGGATCCGAGATGTCCATGCCGTTCGAAGAACGGGTGAAAAACGATTTAAAATGAGAGAGTTATGTCCGTCGGAAGATTGGGGGTTGAATTTGTAAATTCTGCAGCTTTTAACTTGGAAAATTTTTAGCAGAACGACCCTACGCGCGTAGGTGCACCTGGCGCGTGCGCGCCGTTCTTCCAGAAAGCACCATCCACGCGTGCGCATGGTGTGCGCGGGCGCGTCGATGCGCTGTACCAAATGCCCAGCCATTTTCCAGAGAGTTGTGCCAGAGTTGTGCCAGAGTTGTGCCTGGGCGCAAGAGCACCCACGCGTACACGTGGCTGACGCTTGCGCGCCGTTTGGATATTTTTCAACCCGCGCGTTCGCGCGTATAACGCTTGCGCGTCGATGAGTTTTTGGCCATCCACGCGTGCGCGTGGAGTACGCGTGCGCGTGGCTCTGTTTTCATGCCAAAGTTGATTTTTGAGTTTTAAAGCCAAACCTCATACTTTTAAGCCTCCGATCTCACCCCTTATGTATTAAATCATTATGGTATGCCTAGCAATGAGGAAGGAGCTAGGGGATGTGGTAACTTGCGAGTGAAGCAAGGGAAAAAGGTTATGATCAATGATGATCAGATATGATTATATGAGATATGGAGGATGACGGTGGAAGTACCGTGTAAGCCATGAGCCGAAAGGCTATAATTATTGATAAATGGCCGGTTCTTGATTGAACCATGGGCCGGATGGCTGAGTTATTGTCGGGTTACGGCAAAGCCATTAATGTTTATGGCTGAGTATAAATGCATATACGATTAATGAATGAATGTGTTAAATGGATAATAATGGAAAATGTTGAAATGTGATGTGTGACCCCGGGTAGTAGGCAGTGGCGTTGTCCACTTGCTCCGGTTATGAGACGGAAAAGGATGTTTATGATAAATGAGTTTAATTATGGAGTTTTGAATGAATGTATTTGTGATACCTGGGTAGTAGTAAGGGTTGTGGTTCGTCCCACTTGCTCCAGGTTAATGTTTGAGATTTGATAACAATGAGGATTTATAATATGAATTGAGATTGAATGAATAATGATGAAAAATGTCAAATGTAAGCATGCTTGTGTTTTCTCTCTGGTTGTAAGGGTGACAGGGCACCGATACCCTCTAATGGCGACAGGGCGCAGATACCCTCTAATGGCGACAGGGCGCAGATACCCTCTAATGGCGACAGGGCGTAGATACCCTCTAATGGTGACAGGGCACATATTCCCTCTAATGATATTAATACGCAACAGAGAGACTGTGCCCGGGTTAACTACCGGACATGTCGGGTTGGCTTGATAACCGACAGATGATATCATCAGCCATAGGGCAGGCATTCATCATTTGCATATGTTTGAATTGTTTGGGTTTGCCATTTGTTTTGGATTTCTACACCATATATGCCATGTTACCTGACTATATGCTACTTGTTCTACTTGTACCATATTTGTGTATTACTTGCCTGAATTGCTTGTGTTTGTACAACTGAGATGCCCTCATGCTGGTGTCGGTAGGTGTGAGGGTTGTTCTTGATGGGATGAACTGATGATGCGATTGCATGATGATGATGATTATTGAATGAGATAATCGGAGCTCCCTGGGTAGACGCAGTGATGTAGTTTCACTAGCTCCAGGCGAGGGTATGATGTATTGATATAGAATTGCTGAGGCAGAACAACTGGTGATGGTTTTGCTTATAATTCTGAGTCTGATTCGTGGAAGAGTCAGCGAGTTGGGAAATATGTGAAACATGAATTAGATTTAGCACTCCCTTATGACAGTTGCCTATTCATGGATTAGCGAGAACCTAGGATGAATATTTGGTGAAGAAGTTTAGGATGCTTAGTGAGTTTTTATTGCAGTACATTGTATCTATTTGGCACTTTTACCGTACTGGGAACCCATGGGCCCGGGGTTCTCATTCCGTATATATCTCTTGTTTTTCAGATACAGGTCCAGGTGCTCAGAAGTGAGTTGTGGGTCGTCTGAGAGACGGCAAAGATCTTTATTTCCTCTACTTTGTGTTTTGATTAGAATCTTTCCACCTTTGTTTTGAAAAGATTATATTATGTATTGAACTCTTTCGGAACTTGCCTATAGAGGCTCTTATGTTTCCTTTGGGAGAGATTAGGATATGTTGTTGTCATCTACTTTCATACTGTACCCTAGCCGGCCTAAACTTCGCGGGTCGCGACTAGTGTCTATTTACTTATGTTATATATATCTATCTCTTAATCTCCTTTATGCCTTGTCCGTATATCGCGTTTGGCTTAGCAGTTTAACTTTTCGTTGTCGAAACGTGAGTGATACGCCTTCGCGATTTTATTTCTACTCTTTTCAGGCTTCTCGATTAATACTCTTTTCGAAATTACCTATATTTATATATTAAAAATCCACCTGAGAGTCGTACCACCGTAATATCATTGACTTATGACTCGAGCATAAGGATTTGAGTATTAGGGTGTTACATTATGGTATCAGAGCAGTTCGTCCTCGTGAGCCTGAGGGATGGAACTGCTTATGCTTCAATGCATACTCTGAGTCTGTGCCTGTGCTAGTTAGGGTATCTAACTGATACATCTAGCATGAAGTCCATGAGTGTACCTTTGGTACTTGAAGCATTATACTTTCGATATTGAGACTGATCAACTTAATATCGATTGTTTAGTGTGTATAGGAACCAGATGGCGCCTCGTGGACCCGATCGTAGACGTGAAAGAAACCGTACTAATACGCAGGAATCGAAAATTAACCCGAATAACCCGGTAAACCTTATGGTTGCGTTGGAGAATATGACTGCTGCTATGCAGGCCACTACGGAGGCTCTTGGGCAACAGATAAACAATAATGGCAATGGCGGAAGGGAAGCTCAGGGCCTGATGACACTGGCGACTTTCTTAAAGGTTAATCCACCTAAGTTCAAGGGAACCACCAATCCGACTGAAGCTGATACTTGGTTTTAGGCCATGGAGCGAGCACTGCAAGCGCAGTTGGTACCTGAAGAGCAGTGTGTTGAATTTGCTACCCATCTACTCACGGGAGAAGCATCGCATTGGTGGCAAGGGGTTCGACGCCTCCTATAACAGGGGAATGATCTTATCACTTGGGATGCCTTCCAGGTGGAATTCTATAAGAAGTACTTTCCGAATTTCGCCAGGACAGCCAAGGAATTGGAGTTACTGCAGCTAAAGCAAGGTGCTATGTCCGTATCTGAGTATACAGACAAATTTGAGGAGCTATTCAGATTTTTCCGCATGTGTCAAGGAGCTCCGGGAGACTTCGAGGAATGAAAATGCATTAAGTATGAAGGAGGGCTCCGGAGCGACATCTTAAGTTCAGTGGGACCAATGGAGATCCGAACTTTTTCAGAGTTCGTGAATAAGAGCAGAATTGCTGAAGAGTGTGTGAAAAGGAGGGTTGCAGAGAAAGGAAGTCATAGAAAGCACAACCAAGGATTCGCACCAAGGGGTCGAGAGTTTAAGGAGAGAGGATACGTACAACACTTTCCCCAAGGACAGACTAACTTTGCGACGAGTGAGGAGTCCCAAAGGAATGGTAAGGAAAAGCGGGCAGCGGCTGCTTCTGATGCTTCGAGCTGTCAGAGATGTGGGAGTCATCACCCAAATAGGCCGTGCCGATTGGGGTTAGGTATATGTTACAAGTGCGGGTTACCAGGGCATGTATCAAGAAATTGCCAACAAGGAGAGAGTCAGGATGCGGGCCGATTGCGACAGTAAGATTGAGGTAATTGCAATAATCAGGCTTAAAGGACAGTGCGTGATTTTATAATACCGCCTGTACAGTAAAACTGGGAATGTCAAGCTTAATATTAGACTGAGAAGCAAACCGGATGGTCCGAGTAAGGATTTGCCTTACTACAAATGGATAAATGCCTGAGATGTAAATGATTTTCTATTGAGAATGATGTGTTGTGTTTGTTATGTAGTTGGTTGATTTCTGGATTTTTGGTGAAACGGATTGAACCCGTGACTTTTAGTTCCTTTGATTTAAATAGATAAAGAATGGTCCTAAATGATGGATTTGGAAACGTTGGTTTGAAATGCCAGTCATGCTAAGTTGTGGTTGTGAGGAAGTAAGTGATAGAACTCGTACTAGACGAGAGATCAGAATAAAGCAGCGGAAACTTGTGGAAGCAGTAACACAGGATAGCTATGAATAAGAGCTGTAAAAGTTTACTATAGTATCTTATGTTTAAATACTAGAAGGGTTAAGTGGGTTACTGCAAGTAATGATCCCCAATAGTTGGAATTGATTGCGGCTGCGAGCTTTGATGGTTCTAAAGCGGATGAGGAAATTATCATTGATGCATAATTGGATTTAGATGATGAGAGAGTGCAAGTTGTCGTGTTTGAGAGATGAGTACCATGATGTTTGGTCATAGTGACCTTGGAATTAGATTGAGATTTATAATGATTGGTTTTGAAGGACGAATGTGAAAACCACTAAATTGGAATGCTGATGCGGTACTGAGATTGGTTTGAGGGAACCCGTGACGGGTGGTAAACCCCAATTTTTGGGGAGGTACTGTTGAAAATTATTCCCCAACAATTTGAAAGAGCATTGGTTATGGTTTTGAAGATGATTTTTGATATGAGTAACTTTAACAAAAGAGATGTGTCTCGAATGCTTTTATAGATTGTTAAAGGAAAGCGGATTCTTATGATTTTGTTAAATTGTTAATTCCAACTCATTTGCTTTCTAGAAATGAAAGGGGTTTCTGATTGATGAGTCAGAGACTTTATAACAGCAAGTCATGTGGAAATTCGAGGGTTTGAGAATAAGAAAGTAAGTTTAGAGGCTATGCTTGGAGTTGAGCTGTGATTAGTGGTAATTGGGTTGGCAGAGAGCGAGGATAGTGATGGAGTATCATTAAGGTGTGGTGATGATCTTTGATTGATTACAGTGATGTGGGACGATGGCTGTGATTAACGACGATGGTAATATTATTGATGACATGATTTGAGATTTAATAGGGTGAGTTGATGAGACGATAAAAGTAAGGAACGAGACTATTGGTCGGCGTTGGACAAATGACCGAGGACCTCGAATATAGAGAAGTCAGAGCGCGGCAACGGAAGCGCGTAGAACAAAAGGACCTTGGGGCTGTTATGCGTTGGATATAGAGGCAGACTATGCTCGCGTACTCGCAGTGATGGATGGAATTTTCGAGGGCGAAAATTTCTGTTAGGGGGTAGAATGTAATACCCGGTCTAACCGAAATTAATTAAATAATAAGTTAAATGGGAGCGAATATGGTTGGAAGATTTGGCAATTGGAATTTGATGATTTAAATATGATATTTGGATTCAGTGAATTTTTCCGAGTCGGAAAATATAGTTTTCTGCGCAAAAGCGCGCAGTGGAATTTTGACCGGCAGTACCGGCTGAGAAAATTGATTATGAGTAAATAAGATTAAGAAATGAGGAATTATAATTAGGGAAGGTAGAAATATTTGAAGTGCGATTTAGAGCGCTAATCTTAAAGGTTTTGGTCCAAAATTGGGCCAACGGACAAAAATAAGTGAACCGGGCCTAAGTGGGCCCAAGACCCAACATATATAAACATTAGTTATGAGTATTTCAGCTCATTTTTCTCTAAAGAAGGGGTGTTGGGCGCTGATTTGAGAAGAGAGAAGAGAAGAGAGAAAACCTAACTCTCTTTGATCTTCAAACCACCATAACTTGAGCTACGGAGCTCCGATTGACGAGCCGTTTGCGGCCACGCGTCGCTCTTTTCATCCTCTACAATTCTATCTAAGTTTTGTGGTGAGTATTCCATTCATCTCTGCCCAGTTTTCGAAATTCCCCACTGTTACACGTTTTTGGGTAATTAGTGTTGAAATCTTGTGATTTTGGGTGTTTAGGGATACTCCAACATGGATTCTAAGTGGGTTCTATCCCTACTTCATATGGGCTGAGGTAAGAAGTGCTCAAACCCTTGTGATTTGTCATTTTTATGAGCCCTAGGTTGATGTATGTATGTGATATTGGTTATGTTAGTGTATTTGGTGATGTTGGTGCACAATTGGGAGATTGGTATTGCTTGAGGAGCTTTGGTGAGGCTTGGAGCTAAGGTTGGTGAAGACTTCCATAGAAGAAGCTCAATTGGTTTGGCTACAAGAGGTACGGTTTAAGTTTCATTTAAGTACCGTGTGTTGTGATGAGAATTCCTAGGCTAGATGCCCCTAGGATTAAGTTTGAATTGTGTAAATGGTTGGTGCTAATATGCATAGTTGGTATGTAATGTGAATTAATGATTTGGGTTGAGAATTGTGTGGCCTTGTATACTTGGTGTATTGAGAATTTGATGTACTGGGTAATGAGTATTGATTTGTGGTTTATGCATTTAAATTATGAAATTGGGCCGGAGGCCGTGAATTTTGGGCCGGAGGCCGGAAAAAGGCAAGAAAGGTAAGTTGATGTGTGCATTGTATGATGACACAAGTGATTGGATGAATTTCAGATAATGAATATATGAATGATTGGGTTGGTTATTGAATAATAAGGTTTGAGGAGTTGAGGTGTGGGATTTGGTAAATTTGGGTGCAATTATATAGATGAGGTATATTTGGTTTTGGTTGAGATATATTATATGGTCATATATGTGATTATGATTATTGATGCCTTGATGGTATGATGATGCACTAGAGATATGTATGTCGTGATATATGCTTGAGGAATGATTAATGTTGATTTGTGGGTGAAGCCGCGTGATAGTGAGTACAATATTGATTATGTATAATGATGGTTGATTGGAAATAGTGTTGTTGAAATTTGGCATGAGAAAGAGTATATGATATGTAAATGTGTTTGAGTTTGAGAAAGTGTCAACGTGCGAGTTGAGGAGGTTTGATGTTGATTTTGGTATATTTTAATTGATTTCAAAGAAAAGGCTGAAATTGGCATGTTTTGATTGATTTTGAAAAGGGTTGAAAATGGCTTGTTTTGAAAATGGCACTTTGTGGTTTTGTATGAAAACATGATTTTTTGGCATACTTTGACGGGACATAACCTGGACTACGGATCTCTGTTTTCTGCCAAGTCTGTTTAGAAATGAAATTGGATCCGAGATGTCCATGCCGTTCGAAGAACGGGTGAAAAACGATTTAAAATGAGAGAGTTATGTCCGTCGGAAGATTGGGGGTTGAATCTGTAAATTCTGCAGCTTTTAACTTGGAAAATTTTAAGCAGAACGACCCTACGCGCGTAGGCGCACCTGGCGCGTGCGCGCCGTTCTTCCAGAAAGCACCATCCACGCGTGCGCGTGGTGTGCGCGGGCGCGTCGATGCGCTGTACCAAATGCCCAGCCATTTTCCAGAGAGTTGTGCCAGTTTTGTGCCTGGGCGCAAGAGCACCCACGCGTACACGTGGCTGACGCTTGCGCGCCGTTTGGATATTTTTCAACCCGCGCGTTCGCGCGTATAACACTTGCACGTCGATGAGTTTTTGGCCATCCACGCGTGCGCGTGGAGTACGCGTGCGCGTGGCTCTGTTTTCATGCCAAAGTTGATTTTTGAGTTTTAAAGCCAAACCTCATACTTTTAAGCCTCCGATCTCACCCCTTATGTATTAAATCATTATGGTATGCCTAGCAATGAGGAAGGAGCTAGGGGATGTGGTAACTTGCGAGTGAAGCAAGGGAAAAAGGTTATGATCAATGATGATCAGATATGATTATATGAGATATGGAGGATGACGGTGGAAGTACCGTGTAAGCCATGAGCCGAAAGGCTATAATTATTGATAAATGGCCGGTTCTTGATTGAACCATGGGCCGGATGGCTGAGTTATTGTCGGGTTACGGCAAAGCCATTAATGTTTATGGCTGAGTATAAATGCATATACGATTAATGAATGAATGTGTTAAATGGATAATAATGGAAAATGTTGAAATGTGATGTGTGACCCCGGGTAGTAGGCAGTGGCGTTGTCCACTTGCTCCGGTTATGAGACGGAAAAGGATGTTTATGATAAATGAGTTTAATTATGGAGTTTTGAATGAATGTATTTGTGATACCTGGGTAGTAGTAAGGGTTGTGGTTCGTCCCACTTGCTCCAGGTTAATGTTTGAGATTTGATAACAATGAGGATTTATAATATGAATTGAGATTGAATGAATAATGATGAAAAATGTCAAATGTAAGCATGCTTGTGTTTTCTCTCTGGTTGTAAGGGTGACAGGGCACCGATACCCTCTAATGGCGACAGGGCGTAGATACCCTCTAATGGTGACAGGGCACATATTCCCTCTAATGATATTAATACGCAACAGAGAGACTGTGCCCGGGTTAGCTACCGGACATGTCGGGTTGGCTTGATAACCGACAGATGATATCATCAGCCATAGGGCAGGCATTCATCATTTGCATATGTTTGAATTGTTTGGGTTTGCCATTTGTTTTGGATTTCTACATCATATATGCCATGTTACCTGACTATATGCTACTTGTTCTACTTGTACCATATTTGTGTATTACTTGCCTGAATTGCTTGTGTTTGTACAATTGAGATGCCCTCATGCTGGTGTCGGTGGGTGTGAGGGCTGTTCTTGATGGGATGAACTGATGATGCAATTTCATGATGATGATGATTATTGAATGAGATAATCGGAGCTCCCTGGGTAGACGCAGTGATGTAGTTTCACTAGCTCCAGGCGAGGGTATGATGTATTGATATAGAATTACTGAGGCAGAACAACTGGTGATGGTTTTGCTTATAATTCTGAGTCTGATTCGTGGAAGAGTCAGCGAGTTGGGAAATATGTGAAACATGAATTAGATTTAGCACTCCCTTATGACAGTTGCCTATTCATGGATTAGCGAGAACCTAGGATGAATATTTGGTGAAGAAGTTTAGGATGTTTAGTGAGTTTTTATTGCAGTACATTGTATCTATTTGGCACTTTTACCGTACTGGGAACCCATGGGCCCGGGGTTCTCATTCCGTATATATCTCTTGTTTTTCAGATACAGGTCCAGGTGCTCAGAAGTGAGTTGTGGGTCGTCTGAGAGACGGCAAAGATCTTTATTTCCTCTACTTTGTGTTTTGATTAGAATCTCTCCACCTTTGTTTTGAAAAGATTATATTATGTATTGAACTCTTTCGGAACTTGCCTATAGAGGCTCTTATGTTTCCTTTGGGAGAGATTAGGATATGCTGTTGTCATCTACTTTCATACTGTACCCTAGCCGGCCTAAACTTCGCGAGTCGCGACTAGTGGCTATTTACTTATGTTATATATATCTATCTCTTAATCTCCTTTATGCCTTGTCCGTATATCGCGTTTGGCTTAGCAGTTTAACTTTTCGTTGTCGAAACGTGAGTGATACGCCTTCGCGATTTTATTTCTACTCTTTTCAGGCTTCTCGATTAATACTCTTTTCGAAATTACCTATATTTATATATTAAAAATCCACCTGAGAGTCGTACCACCGTAATATCATTGACTTATGACTCGACCATAAGGATTTGAGTATTAGGGTGTTACAGTACTAACTGACAAGCAATGTCTCAAGCTTTTACCTTTTGTTCGTTATAAAGAGTGTCATAGATGACACATCTTTTTCATTAATATCTATCTTGAATGAAACAAATAAATTGGAGGACTCCTGTATATAAATTTGAAGGTCACGAGACAGCTATCCTTTGTGTATAGGTATCAAGGAGATCATGCTTTTGTTGCTTCTTTTAATTTTGCAGTTCTTGTGTGCGGTTAGCTGTGGAGATTTTTCTAGAGTGAATATTAACCTACAATTATGCATATGCTTCAGTGGTGTCCTGACAAGTCCTCTGTTTGAAGGCTGTGCTGAGGATGGCTTTCTAAACATTTGGGACCATGAGAATGTTGATTCTTTCATACTCATCAGTCTTATGTTTCTATATAGTATCTAAGTTTCTAAGAAGTCTGCAAATTCTTCAACAAGCTTACATGGAACAAATTTTTTATCTGCCTTTTGAATCTTCTGGCAAAGTAGCTCATACTCTTCCTGCATAAAGAAATAGTATCATAACTATTTCAAGAAAATAGTACATACTATTCAAAATTTCGAATCACTATATATATATATATATATATTATTATTACCTTCATTTTCAATCTTTGTTGTTTAAATCCAGGAATGTCGCTATTATAGGGTTTTAAATCACCTGAGAAGTATCTAAACGGTGCTCTAACTTGCACATTGAACTTCTTGCAGAAAAGAACCCAAAGCTTTGCAAACTCTGAAGCTTTCACAAGAGCATTGAAGGTATGAGGGGAGAAACCGTCATCGGAGACATAGCAAGAAAGATTGTTGGCAGGGTAATCAAGCGCTAATATTGAGAGCAGCATAAATTAAAATTACAACAACACTAAAATTAGAACAAGCACAAATTAAACACCAAATCACAAATTAAAATTAAATAATCAAGAAACAACTACCGCAAAAATTACATGAGAGACGGGAGTGACGGAGAGAGAGCGCGGCTACAAGCAAGGGAGAGGGTGAGGATAAACTGCTGCTGTCCGGGTAGGGGATTAGGGCTGACTGCTGAGGTTGCTCTTTATTGGTAGACTAGTATACAATGATGAAGAACAATTCTCCAGAATTTTTTTTTTTTTGGTATGAATGGACAGGAGAGATTAGATTAGGGTTCACGAAAAACAAACTAATCTTTTAGTGTATATGAATAATGAAATGTATTTTAGTTTTGATTTTTAAATTGATTTAGATTTAAAATTATAAAACTAAAGCTAATTGAATTTTGACTAAATTAAAAGAATTAGGGACTTAGGGTAGTTTTTGTCCAATATAGAAAAAAGGATATTTAAGTCTTTTTGTAATATTAAATAAAAAAATATTTTTTATTTTATTAAAATATAAAGTTAGTTTAGTAAAAAGATTAATATGATATATATTTAAAAAAATAATAATTAATTATTGACATGAAAAATATAATTCATGTGTCATGTTTTAATTTGTCTATGTTTTTATCGTACCGGTACATATAAATTTATCATCATACCAAAATAAATACCAAGCACCAATCCTATTCACTGTCAAAATTAATTATATAATATGACAAATACATATTAATTACATGTAGAATTTAACTAACATGTATCCTAAAACACAAATTAAAATTATCAACCAAAGATTTTTTTTAAAAAAAAATACAAAATTTAATTTTCAATATATTTTTTTATATTTATTAAGGTAAAAAAAATTAAAATTTTTACTCATAATAACTTTAACATGTGCCTTTTGATATTAAAATATACATGTGCCTTTTGATATTAAAATATATATAATGACATTATTCTAAAGATGGGATTTTTTATTTTTATTTTGTACAGTATCTGTGAGTCTATGCAGGTAAATAAACAAACCTATCTAAATAAGTAAATTTATCGTTGTTATTAAGGGTCAAATGAATGTTATTTTGAATGCTCAAACACAATTATCAACTTCTTGAATGAATTTGATACAATAAACTCTAGAAACCCATAGACAACATGCACACTAATAATAGTAAGAGGAATGTTAGGGACAGCAACTTTTGTGATTTGTAGCCATCAATAATAGTTTTAATGGTGTAAAATTGGTGTGAGATTTCATCACTTTTCTTTACTGGTTACATGCTGGCCAGAATTCAACAAAGTTGCTGGCCCTAGACTTTTCCATCATTATGGTGGATCCATCAACGCGATTAAGCATGTTGAGCCTACCATGCATTGGTCCCTTGATAAACCCCATTTGTAGGGTTTATCTTATGCCTCATTTAAGGGATTTTATAACCTTTTACCCACATTTATTCAATGAAATAGCGTGGTTTTGTAAATTCTCCTTTAATTGTGCTTAAGAGTGAAAACATGCTTTTTAGGTCCTTAATTGTTTAATCTTGATTTACCTTTGATTCCATTAGATGTCTTGATATGTTTGTTAAGTGATTTAAGGCTTAGGAGGCAAAGATTGGATTGAGAGAATGAAAAAAAAGCATGTAAAGTTGGAGAACTCATGAAGAAATGAAGGAATCGCAAAAGCTGTCAAGCCGACCTCTTTGCACTTAAACGACCATAACTTGAGCTACAGAGGTCCAAATGATGCGGTTCTAGTTGTGTTGGAAAGCTAACATCCGCGGCTTCGAAACGATATAAGATTTACTATAGTTGCTACATGGATGGTGACGCGTATGTGCATTGTACGTGCACGCATTGTTGCTGCCATATGACCCACTTAAAGCAATACGTGGCCAGCGATTTTAGAAGCCTTGTGGGCTCATTCCAACTCATTTCTGATGCTATTTAAGCCAAGGATTGAAGAGGAATCAACACACTTACTTCATATTTTAGTTTTAGATTAGTTTTTGGAGGGAAAGTTAGTTTTAGAGAGAGGAGCTCTCTCTTCTCTCTAGGATTAGGATTAGGTTTTAGATCTAGATTAGAATTTCTTAGATTTAGGTTTAATTCATGCTTTGATTTACTTTTCCTTTTTCAATTCTTCTTCTTCTACATCTCTTCTCTCTAGTTTAGCATTTAATTCTTGTAATTCTCTATTTTTATGTTGATGCACTTTTGTTCTTCCATTTTTCTTTAATGCAATTTATGATTCATGTTCCTTTATTGTTGATTTGATTTGTTGTTGTTTAATTCCTTGCAATTGAGTAGTGTAGATTTACTTTTCTTGCAATTTTACTATGCTTTCCTTTATGCCTTCTAAGTGTTTGATAAAATGCTTAGTTGGATTTTAGTGTAGATTTTGTTCCCCTTGGCTTTGGTAGAGTAATTAGTGACGCTTGAGTTATCTAATTCCTTTGTTGATTGATAATTAGAAGTTGCTAATTGATTTGGATACCATTAAAGCTAGTATTTCCCTTGGGAGTTGGCTAGGACTTGTGGAATCAAGTTGATTCATCCACTTGACTTTCCTCCACTATAGAGGTTAACTAAGTGGTAGCAATGGACAATTGTGGTCACAATTGAGGAGGATAACTAGGATAGGACTTCTAGTTCTCATATCTTGCCAAGAGCTTTTCTAGTTGTTAGTTTAATTTCCTTTGCCATTTACATTTCATGTCTAAAACCTCAAAAATCCCAAACATACCTCATAACCAATAACAAGAACACTTTATTGCAATTTCTAGGGAGAACGACCCGAGGTTAAATACTTCGGTTTATAGAATTTAGGGGTTTGTTACTTGTGACAAACAAATTTTTGTATGAAAGGATTATTGTTGGTTTAGAAGCTATACTTTACAACGAGATTTCAATTGTGAATTCTAAGCCACACAAAAGTCCAATCATCATCCCTCTGTTTTCATTAACTTAATTATTATAATTTGAGACTCATTTTCATGTTCATATAATTTAAGCAACATTTTTTGGCCAATTATACTCCCATTAAATAATTTGATTAAAATGAGTAATGAGAAAAGGAGATCGACAAAACAATTAAAGAAATAAAAAAAATAAGTAAAAATAATAATAACTAAAAGCAATTTTATATAATATTTTTTAATCTTTTTATAAATATCTAAGAAACAAACAATTATTTTAGAAATGATATTTAAACAAGTCGAACAACAAAAATATAAAATCCTATATATTTCAATACTATTAATGTTATCAATCAAGAAAAAAAAACCAACTGTGTCAACAATCATAATGAATCTCACGCATACTTTTGTCCTTAATATTATTTTTTGTTCATTTAGTTGTGTCTAAATAATTTTAAGAAATTTCAACACAATTCAATCTCCTTATATAATTTTAGCCATATATTTATGGAGTTTAATTTTGATGCATTATCAATATAGAATACTTTATACAATCGTACAATTACATCAGTTCTTTTGAATGATCATTTACACAATTAATATAAAAGATAGTTATTTTTATTAATATAATGTTATGTAATTGAATCTCCTTATATAATTTTAGCCATATATTTATGGAATTTAATTTTAGTGCATCAATATTAAATTCTATAATTATGAATTAAAAATAAATTGAGTGTGTAAATAAAAATAATTTGATTTTAATGCACTAATAACATAAAATATTTTATAAAGATGCCTAATTATATTATTTTTTTTTAAATAATTATTCACACAATTAATATAAATGGTAATTATTTTTCAAATATTGCATTTTATAATTATATATATGTATAAAGTTGTCTTAAACTAGTATCAAAATTAAAAGCTAAAAAGAACCAACACATGATCACCTAGAAGGGCTCAATTTTTTCGTTATGGAACCCATGAATGTGATGTGCCTGGATATGGAAATAGGACGTGCTAGACCAAATTGTGGGACAGCTTTATATGAGTGGCAGGAGTTAGAACTCAGACCCTGCGAGTTCTGTGTTGGCAAAAATTGCTTAACAAATCGGACGGTGCGTTTTGTATATATATAAAATTTTTTGTATGAATCCGTATTCTTAGCTACAACTCGGACCGTCCGACAAGCTATGAAGAACTCGCATGGTCCGATTTGTGGTGTTTTGACACCACACACAGGTCAAGCACCTCTCTTTTCCATAACCGCGTCCAACCCAACATTTGCCTCCATATTGAAATTAAAAAGCGCACCTAGAAGTCCAACCATTTCTGATAAAGCTCACAAGTTTGGGGAGAAATAAAGCTATCTGGTGAACACAAGTTAATTCTTGGACAAACTCCACATGGAATTGAAGCCATGGCACCAATTTTTCCTTCACCATTATTAACACCTCCTTTACTTTTGCACCTATAACAAATTCTACCAACAGGGAATTTCTCATAATCCCCATAACCAGTGCTCTTCACCTCTATGATCTTATCATCCAAAACCAAATTTCCAAGAATCTGATCTATCTCTTGTGTTGTGGTTCCAGAGAAATAGCCTCCTTGGTTGATGAACTCCAAAATGCCATCGCGATTCGCGACGACATTCCTGGAGACATAATTCAGACATACTTGCCTTAAGCTAAATATGTACTCTTGATCAAGTTTTCCTTCTGAATACCAACTCCCACCAGTGATTTCATCGGCTGGTTCGAAACCGGCCGCCATATAGTGCTTTTTGCTCTTGTTTTTAATGTTAACAACCTCCTTGATTTCACCCTTGGTTTGAAGCATCTTAATGGATTTCTTGATCATGCTTTTAGGGAGAGTTGTTTCTCGCTTTATGTCTGCCATCCAAATTCCCATGTTTTGTTTGCTGTGAATTACGTTATACACTATGCGCTCTGCATCGTTCATGTTATCCGAATTTGAAGCCAACCGTTCTAGCTTCTGCTTATTCATCCTTCAACGAAAACAAGCATGAAAAATGTACATTCAACAAAACTTGAGAAACAAAAATAATAATTTAATTTTCATGTATCGTCAGACAACTAATTATACAGGTAAGAATTTACGCGTAATTGTCTTCATATAAAGTTAATAGTTCATTTAACGTTTCTTAACTATTAACTTTTTATAAAAATAATTGCAGGTGAGTCTTCACTAATTATATATTAACACATTGGTTAAGAATAATCAATTTTTAAATATACTACTTAAAAAATTACTTAAACATACAAATATAATTAAATAAGTGTATCAGTACATAAAAATTATACTAAAAAAACAATTCACAATGTTTTAACATCAAAATTAAATTCATTTTGGGAAAAAAAACTTATGAACAACACTAAAGCAGCACCAAAATGATACGATGACGACAGGTTTACGTTTAAAAACAAAATTGTAATAGGACACATTGTTGATTCTCAACCTTCAACACTAATTTTTAGCAAGAGTAAAATACAAGTTCACATATCATTAATAACTGGTTAAGTAGTAAATTTCTTAACACATTGAACAAACAATAAGTTATTGACATTGACTTCTACACATACATGGAAGGAAAGTTAGCTAATAAATGTTAAGAAAGTAAATTAGAACATTTTAAAATTTAAACCTTCTAATATTTCATATTCATACGGAGTTTTTAAAAGTGTGTTAATTTTTTGAAAAAAATTATTTTATTTCTTGATATCTCAAGCCATTCTTAACCAAAAAAAGACTTTGCCTTTCAAATTAAATGCAGAGATATGTAGTCTATGTAGTAACAAATAAATATATTGTTATTTGAGTAATTAAAATCTAGAATTAAATTAAAAACCACAGAAATATTAATAGAGGCTAAAGAATTGGATTTTTCTATAGCTATGTATTCAAAACCTAATATCCAAAGAAGAAAATAGAAACAGAAACGGAGAATTTTCAAAGTATCTAACATCAAAAATGAAAAAAATGGATAGCAAATCCTATAACAATCCTTGAAAACAAGGTTTCTTCCATAGTGGAGTCTGCTATGTGGCACTCACCCAGGTCTTCTATTCTTTCAAACAACGCGTGTTTTACTATATCACTCCTTAACAATTGATTCATGGTATATATCATATCATATATCATATCATATATATCTATACATAAAGGATCTACATCTACATAAAGGCATATCACCAGTATGTGGTATATTTAGTAGGTTATTAATTATCTAAGTCTTCAAGCCAGATTGGATGTACTTACTTTATGAGTCGGTTTGTATCGGGACCAACAAACCCTCTGACATCATCATGGCAGTGTTGGTGTTGTCTTTTCAAATTTAAAATCAGATTAAAATCTAATTATTATAAATACCACAGAAGAGATTACCATTGCACTGGATGGCGATCTCATGAATTGATTGTTTTGTATTTATTTTAATTATTTTTTTCCATATTCTGAAAATATATATCTATATATATAAATGCATTCTTTGTTAAAACTATATTGGTCATATAATTTTATTGAAACTTATATAAATGCATTATTTAATTTAATGTAATTGTGATGATATTTATCTTATAACCACAAGTATAACTATTACATTATATAAAATGCGTGTCCGTACTATAACCATGATCAGAGATAGCTATAAGATATGCTCAGCTGTGTGCATCTACCCTCACATCCAACTCTGTTTCCAACCCCCCATTTCAAAGGCCACCATTATAAACATTTGCTTCCTTCTAACCCACCGTCGTTCTTCAAGTTCTCTCCCTTAGGTAAGTCTTGTCCGTGGTCTTATATTTTTTAATTACAATTGACATATATCTTTAAGTTCCATGACCACCATATTTGTGTTGCGGTCAAATTCATTGGAACTGTTACTGCCTACCATTATTTAACATCAACTTTGTTTTGTCATCAGGCCATATATTGTTGTTCATGTCAAATGGATAGCTTGAATTCTTACCATCAAGGGCGATACTTTTACATGGAGATAAACCCAGATTTGGTAAGCACTTTATCCAATTCATGTGCTATTTTTTCTAGCAATGTCTGATAATCTTTCTGTACATCACATGATAGTCTATTATACATTTGACTTATCATTGTTTTTATCTTGAAGGGGATGGGTGAACTTCCATACACATTCTTTCGGAGATTCAAAGATGTCATTCCAAGTTCCATGACATTTTGTGATTTTGCTGGTAATGAGGTTGATGTGGTTATCGACAAGTGTCACCGAACGGGTATAGTTGTTCATGGCTATAATAATCTTGCTGCGCTTTATGGCCTAAAAGAAGGAGGTTGGTTGAGTGTATGTTATGTTGGTCAAGACAAGTTCTTGGTTGTTGACGTCAAGGACCATTATATGCGCTCTAAAGAGCTGTGTTCCCCACCATTGAAGCTCACTGTTGAGGTCAAGCCATCCGTTCCTATTGAGGAAGTAATCGACATATCTGATGACATATGTAATGAAAGTCCCGTCGTTGATCCAGTTGAATTTGTAACAATTCCTGAAATCCTGCATCAACAAGATAATTCTACTCCCTTTAATCCAAATTTGGCTGACACAATTAACGAGCATCATATTCTTCCACAATCTGTTATCGACACATTGACTTGCGTTGATCCCACCGTTTATGCCGGTCTTGAACCTTATTCAGGTAAAGTCATTTCCTCCCCTAACAAGCATGTCCAATAGGAATAATGTGATCCAATACCACAGTTATTATCTTTTTCTGGTGTTCCTTCCTCGCCCAGTCTAACATTTCCACCAACTGGTACCATATCTGCCCCGCTAGAGCAGACTATTCACCATTCAAACACTAGCCCTTATGTTGTTACTAATCATAATACAGTGTCTCCCAATAGCCGTAGCCCCACACCACCACCACCTCATAATAGCCACGTCATCCTACCACCGCACTTTCCTCTACAACTAGAGTATTATTCTGTGGTTAGGATGATATCCAAGTATCAGTCAACTCACTACTCTATGGTAAGTTTTATCAAATTGATATACCATGTTGTCCATGTTTAACGTTATTAAAAACTATTTAGTTGCATTGAAGGGTTCAACAAGCTGATAAATTCATTTTGCAGCTTCTTCCTTCTGCTTTTTCGTCGCAAGCATTTCCTTCGAGACTCGATTTTGTTCGTGTTAGGGAGCTCCGCAACCCACCTATAGTAATGAAGCTTCGCTGGCGGAGTCTGAGGTCATCAGAAGCCTTCCTTACAAGGGGATGGAGAAGATTTTCCATTGACCATGGACTAAAGTGTGGAAGTGTTGTCAGATTTTCAGTGCCCACTAATGATGAAACCACAATCTTTGTCTCTATATTACGTCTGTGAAGACCAAATCACTTAATTATGTCTTATGGCTAAGCAATGGATCTGACTTTTGACGTATTTTGTTAGTGCTATATGTTAGCGTTATATGTTATGATATTAGTTGTACTGATCCCAAATATAATATTAATGAAGTTGGCTTTTTAATGCTTGAAAGAATGGTTGCCAACCTTCATGGATTGCAACTTTGCCATGCATTTTTTTATAACATATTTCATGCATACCATGTACAATTAAGTATATAGCCACATGTGCTAATGGAGAATTAAGTATTCTTCTAAGTCCCACATTCATTCAAAGAAGACTTACTCAAAGTTTAGTGTTCCTGGATTTTTGACCTCCTAAAACAACCATTCTAAAACAGCCAGTATTTCCTTAGGGATTCAATATTAACATAAACTGATGGTTTTGAAGAAAGTGAATGTTTTAACCAATATTCACAATTAACGTGAGTACATGTTTTTTTATACTAACCGGTTCAGTCGGTTCAAGCATTTAAATAAGTGCCAATCGCTATATTGAGTGGGTTGAAACAAAAAGGGTGTGAGAAACCCTTTGTGACTTCTTGATCGAGTCTGTCATAGACCGCGAAACAAGTTGAACCAACCGGTCTTCCTTAAAGAATTTCCCCTTTTTTTAATTTGTTTACCGAAAAAAGGGTCCACCATCCTCTAACCCTAACCCACTCCCCAAATCAGATTTAACGCAAAACCTCATTACCGAGCCCCTGCCATGATCGAAACTACCAGCCGCCACCGTCGCCGTAGTAATCTCCTCGGTCGACAATACCGTCGCCGCTGGCAATATCACAACTGTAGGGTACCGTGCCAAACCAAAGGTCTCTCCCATTGACGTTCTTCGTCTCGCCGTGAACCACTTGATCGGAGAACTCCTCTTGCCATCACTAGGGGCTCTTGGTTGGTCATCATCTTCTTGCCGTCGTGAACTCTCTGCACAGCGTCACTGTCTTCCAACGCTTTGTACCCCAACACGCTCCTTTCTCTACATTTCTCTCAATTATGTTGTGGAGTATTCACCTCGCCGATGCCTTACTTTGTCCCTTGCTGTCGGTAAAAATGGCTTCATCATTTTATTCATGATTTTTTATTTTTTTATTTATCCTGATTTGTGAGTTGCTGGTTCATGTTTTCTGGTTCATGTTTTATTATTATTATTATTATTATTATTATTATTATTATTATTATTATTATTATTATTATTATTAACTTTATCAGTTGTTTGTTTTGCTTTGTGTTCTGTTTATTTCTTATTCATAGGTTGTGCCTATATTTTTTATACTACTATCTCTCCTTTTTGTTTTGAGTGATGAATTATTATGAGTCATGTGATGCCTCCTAAGAACATCTAATTGTATGTTATAGTATCGCCTGTTATTAAAAGTAAAGATAGGAGTAACCTTTTCGGCAATAGAAACATATGAATATAACAAGATATACCTAGACATGTGTAACCATGCATGCCCTGTGCGTGTGCACATGCCATCATCATGAACCAATCTTATGCTGTGTTCTAATGTACAAGTATACACGCTTATTTATTTATGTATTTATTTATTTATTTATTTATTTAATACTTGATTGAGTTATTTATTTATTCATATATATATTATTTATTTATTTATTTATTTAATACTTGATTGAGTTATATATATATATATATATATATATATATATATATATGTGAGACCTTTATTCTTTAACTCTTGAATCTTCAATAATACTGGGAAATTATGATGTTTGTATTTTGTTAGTATTTCATTTAATTTAATTGCCGATCACTTATTGCTCATATATTTTGTCTCGTATGTTCTCTTTTTTAATGGTTTCTAAATCTGAAAAGTTATAATTATAAGACAAGTAATATAATATATTTTTTTTATTAGAGGTAAAAGATAAGCGTTACCTTTTTCGCAACTTATGCCACGTGAAAATGCCATTCGTGATAACCCATCTTTTTTTATGATCCATCATACAAGTCTACATTCTTATATTTATGTGTTTATTTGTAGTTGTTGTAGGTCTTTTTTTATATTTTTATTTCTATTTATGTTAAATATATTTAATCTTTATTCTTAATTTATTTAGTCATCAATAATACTGGGTAATTATTACAAGAAATGCATTCCTTTTGTTGTTATCTCATTTAAATTAATTTTAATTTACTTATTGCTCATATATTTTGTATATCGCGCTCACTTTTTCTCTTATTGAAAATGTTATGCTTGATATCACCAGGTCGTATGAGTCTACTAATTAACATTATTAACTCATGTTAATCAATAACCAATACTTAAGTTATGAAATTATCACATCATGCTACTACGTGTGTACATTTAGAACAACTCTCTGAAGTGCAGCAAACACTTTTTGGGCACTTAGAGTTTCCAATTTTGTCTCGACCTCATGGCAACAACCTCATTCACCCTCTTCATCTACAAGCGCCACAAGTGGTTATAAATACATCACCAAGACCAGATAGTCCAACATCTTTTGCTTGACACCTAAACTAGAATTTGTTGCAACTAAAACCATATATTGTTTTGAAATGGCAAGCACCTACAACTACCTGAAGGATGTGGATGCATCTAATGACAATTTGATCTATAGGATCAAGCTGAGGGCATTGAAAATATGGTCACTGTCCCCCGTCCAGCAGAAATACGTAAGACCAACTTTGGAGTTTGTGGCAATGGACCAGCTGGTGAGCTATCTAACACAATGTAGCTTTTTAGTTTTATTTATTTATGTGTTGGTTTTATTAGCAAACCAGAGCTATGTAAAAAGCAGCTGACTTAATGAATTACCACGTGAATTGTACGTTCACATGCATCATGTACCGCCATGATTTGCATACAGGGAGATCGCATCCAATGTTCCATTAGGAATCCACAGCGGAGGCTGTTTGAGGATGAGTTGGTGGAGGGAAAAATATATACCATCTGCAACTTTTCAGTTGCCGTTAATGATAAAAAATACAAGGCCACTAATCATGCTAGCAGGATTTACTTTAAGAGGGATACTCAACTTCGACTAGTTGATGATCCATCCTTTCCTGAGAATGTCTTCCGATTTGTTCCTAACGAAGTCATACTCAACCACACCAACACTCAGTCACATCTTATAGGTAACATGTAATTGCTAAGATATTCTATTTATATAGCATTGTTAATGATGTCAAACAATCTGATGGGAAAATGTAATCGCCTTTACTTTTCAGATGTCATTGGTCTTCTGACGGCCAAGGGTGACATAATTGAATTTACTAAAAATGGAAAGAAGAGCAACTACATCGTTCTGGAACTTGACGACATGCAGTTAGGGCTAAAGCTGATCTCATCTAATATTTATTCTAATTTTCGTCATAGGCTAGCCTCATGTTATTAGGAAGTTTTTTTAAAGTTATATGACTTACAGTATCTAAACCAGGGGAAAAGGAAAAATTCGCTGTACACTTTGGGAGGAGTTCGCAAGTAAGTTGGTCAAACATATTCAAGAGCAGCCGACGTCTGAGTATATCCTAATTGTACAATTCGCTAAGTTCAATCTATTTAAAGGTTTGTCACTCATGTGTTCTTGGAATTGTAAGTCATCGACATCTCCTTGCTCATGTACTGAATTGAGGGAATGCCATGTTTGTGGCAGGTACAATGGGGATATCAAACACTACCTATAATTCAAATCTTTACATCAATGCAGACTTTCAGGCGGTAAAGGATTTTTGTAAAAGGTACTACATTTCATCCTATTATTTTGTTCAATAACTGTTTCATCAGCTTTGTCAAACGAATGACGTGTATGTATATCTAAAATACTACCAGTGTCATTATGTCCAGTGTTCCACCTCCAAATCAACTCTCCCAAATAGCGACTGAACCTGTATACTCCATTGAGGAAGATCTCATTGACAAGTCAATATATAAATCCATTTCTAAGCTCAAGGAATGCATTGAGGTTAGTCATTAAATAACATAATTGTTTTTATTTCTGCAAATTTCTGGAACTTATGAGTTATTACTTTTAAGAATGGGAGCTTTGTTACAATTGGAACTGTTGTTGCAATCGATCCTAAGAACGGTTGGTGATACAAAAGTTGCAAACATTGTTTCCATTCTCTGAAGGAGGCCGAGAACTCATACCACTGCGCCAAATGCGACACGTATCCCACCATTCACACTCCACGGTATGCATCAAAACCTTTTGTTAAAAATTTTACTGAACAAGCGTGCCTAAAGTTACATTCATCCTTGCTAACGTATTTTCTTAAACAGGTATAGCATTAATATTAAGGTTGTTGATGACACTGATTCGGCTGCATTTCTGCTGTATGACAAAGAATCTTCCAAATTTCTTGGGATCTCAGCTTCTGATTTCAGACTTGCACAACTGACCAGGGTATTGTATACTATATGCATATACTATAGATACTCTAGATGCACGTAAGATGATACGTTTCTATCGTTTTGTGTTAATATGAACTTCATTACTCAGTACATCATACCTAATTTTTCATCCTAACTCTAGGGTGGCACCAATGAGGAATACTCGATAGAGCTTAATTCTTTTAGGGGGAAAAAATTTATCTTCAAAGTCTCCGTGAAGATGGAGGATCTTAACTCATTCCAACCGTGCAAGATAATTGTCATGAAGCTTTGTGGAGACATGTCTGTCATATCAAAATTTATTCAGAAGCATGACATATATCAGGTGTCTAATTGCATTGAATTATTTCATTTCAATGAAGTTTGTTTTCAATTGAACTAATGCAATCTCCATGATTCAGCAAAATCTAGCATTAGAGCACTCACAACTACTCAGCATGCAATCTGGGTCTGTAGAGACGCCTAAGGTTACCGTCATTCTCAACAGATCACATATTTTTTTACTAAATCCAACGAAAATCTATTTTTATAAATACCTTCAAATTTCAGCACACATGTTCACCCTCTGTTGAGATTTTGGTCGGCGACACTAATGAGGGTTACTCAACTCCAAAGAGAAACATTGTTAGTGGCGGATGGACTAAACAGCTTATTGATCTCTGTCCGGATTCTGCCGAAGGATCATCCACAAAGTGTAGGAAATTGAAGGATGGCCAGGTTGCTGGTGTTGATAAACCCCATCAGGATTAGTGCGCCAAAGCCTACAAGAGAAATTACACATAGATTAATGATCTACCTATAGGATCACACTATGTTTTGTACTGTTAATGCTACTTTCGGTTAAGATCTTGTGTGTTGTCCTGAACTTGGGGAATTTTATAGGTTCCCCTTTACCTATGTTTTCCAAATAACGCATGGCTATATACAGTTAAACCATGCATGTTGTTGTGTTTCTTTAATGCTTACTACCCTGTATGTGTGGCAGGAGCAGTATCCATGATATGCACCTGCTTACTGTGATGTTGCTTTTAATGCTATCTTAGTATTTAATGTGGTCACCCCTTCTAAATATCACTCAAATTACTATTATGTTGATTTCCATGTGTTGAGACAAAGAATGAGACCATTCTAATGCATGCATAGTACCCTTATGCATCTTTTGGTGGTTTCAAAGCCATAAGATATTTACGTTGGAATTTTTAATTTATGATGTATTCGCAAAGCATGCTTTTTCCCGAGACTATCATCTCTTTAAGATTCCAATTAGTTCTACCATTCAATGAGGTGCATAAATTACAGGATGAATCCTCATGAATAAAAGCACCCACAACAGAACTAGAACTTATTATTGCGCAACCTGCTTGAAGGGCACACCCGTGTGTACTTTTTCTCTTTTTTTGATATTCAGATATTAGTATTTAAATTTTGATACAGCAAAACACCATCCAACCTGAATGAGTTTAACTCGGCACAATTTTTTAATACTCTACATATTTAAATTTTTTTGTACCTTTATAGCCAAAGCTTTCCTTCTTTACCCCCTCATGCATAGGTGTCATTTTTACCAGTGTTCCCCCTTTCTATAAACCCCACTACAAGTACATTTGTTCTTACCGTTTCACGCCACCGCCCTATCCTCTTTACATATACTGATATTCCTGTTTTCAATGGAAATGTTCATTTTCATTCACCTGTGTTTATCACTTCCCTTGGGTCTATTTTAGCCCTGGCACTGTTTCCTTCAATTTATTTAACGGTTGAATAACATACTTCTGAACCATACCAATATTTTCTACACATTTCTATCCATTCAAGACATCCAAACATGGGGAAAAACAAGCTCATTCCGTCGGATTTTGACGATGATCACATATTCTATCTTTATGTAGACCTTGTTGCCGTAAGTTGTTTCATTCACACCCCAAACATAGTTATCCTTCCCAAATTCCATATGTTGTGCTTTGCGTTGGTTTCTTAATTACTGCGACACTCATTATTATTATATTATGTATTTACAGGTTACCCATGAGTTACCGTCCCTGTTTTACAGGAAATATAACCATCTCCTTCATGATAGAATGATTGTTATAGACGCCAATGACAATCAAATCGAGCTTTCATTGGGCAGAGGTTTCTCTGCTGGGTATATTATCAATGGATTTCATAATTTGGTGGCATGTTACGGGCTTACTCATGGTGGTTGGATGAAGTTATTGTATGTTGAGGAGGATATATTTGTTGTGATGAAACTTAAGGATAGCTGCATGACCACTAAAGAGTTCTCATGTCCCCCAAGCATTTCACTCACCGCAATCAAATCGCAGGGTCCTCTTAATAATAGCCAACAACGAACCATTGATCTCCTCCCTCCTCTTTTGTTAATTCAAATTGTGATGATATAGTCATTTCCCAACATAACTTGCAACGCACCGTTAGCCAAGAAACTCTTCATTATCCACTTGCGGTGTTCTCTTCGAGTGTGTCAACTTGCTACCCACCTGAGGTGTAAACTGTTTATACGCAAGATGTTATAAGTATCAATTTTCAAAGAGATGATGGCTTTATGAGTGCTCCATCTTTGAAAGAATCTTATGTTCTGTCTGACCCAAACTACCCTTGCATTATCAATTCAAATGGTATGTCTAACCAAGGAAATGCTTTTATGGAGAATCAACATCAACTTCCTAATCAGGCGTTGCTCAATTGCAAAACTCTTAACAATCATGTTTCTTCTACAAGCCATCCAACCACTCAAACCAAAAAAAAAATGCAGGCAATAATATAATGTTTCCGTTAATCAGCTCAGACCCTGGTACAGCCATTCAAGGAGCCCAGCCGTTGACTTGCTTGAAACTTCTCACATCCACCCAAGTCCAAAGCAGTGCAGTGGTAACTTTATGGTCATATTTTAACTTTACACAATCATGTATTCCATCACAGATTAATTGACATTATTTTATTTATTTCTTTGTTTGTTACATTCAATCGGAAGGTAATACCGCTTAGATTTGCTGAGAGTGCATTCCCCAGCAGGCATAACCATGTTAACGTGATACTAGACAATGGCTCTTGCTACCGAATGGGGTTGAGATGGAGCAAGAAAAGGAAGGTGCAGTTATATCTGACGCGTGGATGGAAGACATTTGCTAAGTACAATAGGTTTAGAGCCGGCACCGTTCTGGAGTTCTCTGTTTTACCATCTGATGAGACCACCCTGCATGTCAAAATTCTCAAGATCTGAAGGAGATCAGACATGGTAGACACTCAGCAATTGATAACTGCTCTTTGTTGATGTTCTTTGTTATCTTTCTTTCCACAAGACTAATTTATTTTCCTTTTAATTATGTAACCAAGTAGTCAGCATTAATATTTTCCTATGTAAAAGCTGAAAACTTTAATTTCCTAATGTTAGTTGTTTTAAAAAAAAATTCTCAAGTACAGAGTCTTTATTCCACTTAATTAGTTGTATTTTTTAACATTAAAATAGTCAAATACTATTACAAGACCCAACTCAACTGGATGCTCGACAAACATATTTTTTACTCACATTTATATTAGTGCCGGATCTTCAAGGAAAGTGTTCAATGATCATGCTTAAGCTGCATCATTACAGGTATGTATGTATAACAATACACAACATTGTACTACCTCCATCAAATTGGCGCGGCAAATTGTCTTACTTACCAAGCCACTCCATTCTTGCACCTCCCATTCTTCAGCATGAAAAAAAATGTCAAACACAAATGCATCAGATCGTTTCTAAATCCCAGCAATGGATAACACATAAACAACACTACCCCTCTCTTCTATTTTGTCCTTCTATGTGATCTGCATAAAAAATGCTCATTTGTACCTGTGCAGCGTGAATCCATTCATCCTTCATTTTCACGCAAACCATGCAAGTATATCCAAAAAATCACTCTCATCCATGGATTTTTATTAGTTATATGCTCCATCTGTAAATAAGTTACACTCATTTTATCATTCAACTTTCATTTTAGTACTCTTTTAGGAATCAGAATTATTTCAGTTGTTTTGTGCGGTGGGGTACCAACACTAATGCAAACAATGAGAGACTTAATTAGTTTCTTCAAAATATGTGGAATTTATTAGGTCTGATGGTGTTGTGAAGGAATGAAATCTACTCATCAATTTTCTTTACTATGGCGCTAAATCAAACATGGATATTTGAGTATATGCATGTTGAATCCTACACAACCTATTATTGAATATTGTAGGCCACCCCATCAATATTTGTAACAAGTTATCACCCTGTGTTCAGAAGTACTCTCTGACTGCAGCCTTCACCTGCTCTGATCCATTTTGTCGTCGCCTCATTAATACTTGGTGTATCATATATATCTTAATAACATTATCTGCTCACGCTATTCAAAAGTTGAACTAATATTATATTGTTGCTTAATTACCACCATTTACACCATGATCACGTCTACACACATTCCAACACTGCTTTTATAGAGTTTTCCAGACTTTACACATTGGGTTGTGATGTACTGATCAATAGGCTACACCGCTAATGATGAGGTCTATGACTGACTCATCACCGTAAAAAAAAGATTTTATTAAATTAAAATTCCATGTGTATAGATTGGGCTTTATCAAAAGTTAATAACTAGAGTCTTTCTTCAACTTATCAATTCTAAATAACATGCCTGATCTATAAATGAGTACGACAATGAATAAAAAACATAGTTAGTGTGAAACGTACAGGCACATCTTCTTTCTCATTCTTCACATACCCTCATATACCCTTTGTAAAAGTGGGGTCTTTCCATTCATTAATAGAGATCCTCTGTTGTATGTTGGAAGTTATTGTCCACTCCATCCACTCAGCGACTTAATTCCCACGAAGGACGTTTTTGGCTTCAATCACTGCATTAACGCTACCCCATTAATCAACTGGCGTCTTTATCGATCCTAAAATGGAAAGTAGTACAAAGGCATCTGACATTGATCAACAATGTCGTGTATTTTATCTCACTATTGATCCAATGGCGGTATGATATCATGACCTTTTCTTTTTATATCATAGTTAATTAATAGTTAATGGATTCTTGCTGAAAGTAACACTAGACATACTTCCATGCATGTGACTATTTTGTATTAATCCATTTTCATTATGCGTAGAGGATGCATGCTATTCCTACACTATTCTTTAGAAAATACAGCCACTCCTTGGATAACAAGATGAAAGTTGTGGACACCAATCGAAACCTGATTTCCTTGAAAATTCTTAGGGGCCACAACACTGGTTATATTGTTGAAGGGTTTGATAAGTTGGTGCAACTTTATCGCCTCAAAAACGGGGGTTCCATAAAGCTGCGTTACCTTTTCAATGATATCTTCTATGTACTAAAGGTGAAGGATGATAAGATGGCAAGCATCCCAATCGTCTTCCATTATGTAAAGGATCGTTTTGTATCTAATAGCTCGGATAAAGGGAAACAAGTTATGCCAAATGACCCTTTTTTTTTTACCAGATAGAGAGTTTCCACTATGCATCGTACAAGGTTAACAAGAAGAGGAAACGAGGTCAATCGGGTCAAGGCCAGATGAAGACTAATTATCCTTACCGTGAGCATGCAAGAAGCATGGATGCAAAGACTGCCATCAACAACCTTACCATCAAACCGCCACCTGCTCCTGCCATTTTAGAGTTCGAGAAGTCTCATCCTGTTTCAAAGCCTCTAGACATAGACCTCAACGTTGTGCCTGACACTGACAAGGAAGATACCACTATACAGGAACAATGTATTGTGAAAATAAACCACCAAGATGTCGAGATTACCAAGGAGCAACCTATGGTACCATTGTACAAATTCCCACCAACATATCCTACCAGTCAGCTTCTCAATGGTACTTCGCATGTTTTTTCCTTTGTTAGATTCAACAATCCGTGCATCATTCCATTCTTCCCAAGCAAATGGTCAGATAATGCACCTTATTACTCATTCATGTCCATCCTTACTAATCAAGAGGTCCGATGCTCCTACATGGTAACTTATGTTAACATCAATGCAATATATACAATGCAGCAATTGATACCTTATAAATTTATTACTTTTTATGAGCATAACTTTTGCTACTTTGTGATGCATACTATTCCTACTAATTTTGCCATCCATGCCTTTCCGTCTAGATTCAATGATGTTCATGTTATCCTATCTAGCAGATTGCAGTACCACATGCGTCTCAACTGGAATATTGCCTATGGGTTTGTTGAGGTCATAATGGATAGAGGATGGAGAGCTTTTGTGAGGAATCACTTTCTAAGAGCTGGCAGTATGTTAAGATTCATAGCATCACCCTTTAATGAGTATTTCATGTATGTAGAAGTCTTGCATGTTTGATGGACTCACTACCACATTAGTATGTATTAGTTATTCCATGTTTTGGTGGTATATGGACTAGCGTGTAATGTTTTTGTTGAGTAACTCTGTGAACCATTATGCATAGATTTTCTCATGTTGTTCCATTGGCATATTATGAACAATTAGGATACATGAGGACAAGAAAAATGGTTCATCAAGTTACTTTTCCTGCATCAGTGCTTGGACTGTGTGATGTAGCTATCAACTTAACACGCTATGTATCTTATTAATCTTATCTTATTAATATTAATCTTATTATCTTATTAATCTTACTAATCTTACTATCTTATTAATTTTAATTAAGATATAGACTTTGTGAATTCTAAGTATGAAAGGATCCACTGATTCTCTTTGTAAGATTATCCTCCTTTCTTGATCATAAATTATATATTTGGTTCATTGGAAGACTGTGCTTTCAATTTTTTGAAAATTATTGAAAATTACTAATAATATATAGAGAGCTATATTAAAAAGATAACTTTAATAAATCTTCAGAGATGGCATCTCATGTGTTAAGTGTTAATTAACTTACACAGACCAACACCTCTCACCAAGTTCACTTCAATTTGTCATCATGTCTTTTGTTTAATATTTAGTCTTAATTATTAAATATTAAATTATATGATCGTGGAAAGTTATCAGATTTGGATTTAGATCACTAAACAAGCTTCAAACACGCACACACACATGTCAAGTTGGCCGATAATCCATACGTAAATTTGCAAAGTTACGTCCAAAAATATAAGGAAAAATTTGTACAATTCATAATCTCCCTCCTGAAAATTTCATCTCCATTTACAATATAAATACACAATCATCAGATATTAGCTGTCATAAGTTTTAGTTTATTTTTTCTATCATGGATTATAATGATTATATACTGAGACCCAAATTAGCCAGATTAAGGAGGAGAATGATACTGCATGAGAAAAGAGGAAGGAGACAACAAGCATTACCCTAAATCCATGCCCCGACTGGTTAGTTTATTGCTCGCTATTCTTATTAGCCCATTCATGGTTTAAATATATACATTGCCCCCTGTCCAAAAAAAATACATATATACATTGCCCTGCTCCTTCATATACTTCTTCTAACATATTCATTACCCATCATAGCCTCAAGTGCGGCATCAATTCTTCCTCTTAAGAGGCACTCAAATATGGTGTTCAGGGGTTCATTTTCAACGCAACCATCAGTGAGCCCAACGGATCCAACCATACAAAGTTATTCGTTAAATCCTTCTGAGTTGCATGTGATCGGTCTCAAAGATGTTGCTCGCAAGAAAAATAAGTCTGTGGCCCAACCAGATTGTTTGCGCAGTCCTCTGGCAAACATCTCAAATGGTATCACTCCATCCGCTTACAGCTTCAATTCCTTCTACAACCGAACTTGGTCTATACATTCATTAGAATTCTTATATTAAAATGGTGCTTTTCAGTTTACCAGAGAAACCAATATGCACATGAATCCAGCAATGGAGGAATTAGAATTATCGATCCATGCTCCTCCATCATTCAATGCATGCAAGACTTTCGACACACGTCTGGAATGAACTGTACCCCTTCCACTTCACAGGATAATTTGGTTAATAATCAAATGCAATGGTGAGAAACTTTGGTGCATTAGATTTAGTTTTAATGACATATTCATTGTCCATTTATGGTTTGCAATTTTTAAAATTAATAATGGAAAGATTTTACCCGATTTCCAGTCATGCGGTTCCATCACTTAAAGCCCAAGTTCAACTAATCAACTTGGAAGCCATGAACATAACACCTCACATGTACTATATTTTTCACTGAATAGGCCCCTTCTGCACAATGAAAGGAACAAAGTCGTCGCTCATGGTCAAGGTTTGTTTTTCAAAAACTAATTCTGGCTAAAAAATTTTGATATGAAAGTAAAACGAGTGATATACTTTAACATTGTAATTTTGGGTGTTTTTTAAAATTGTGGGAGTACACAAATCGGATGGTCCGATTTGTGTTTAAAAATTGAAAAAATTCAGAGTACACAAATTGGACCCTCCGATTTGTGTTTAAAAAGTTGAAAAAATTCAGAGTACACAAATTGGACCCTCCGTTTTGTGTTTAAAAAAATTAAAAATTTCAGGGTACACAAATCGGGCTCTTCGCTTATTGTAACCGAACTATCCGATTACTCTCCCTCCCATCGGACCGTCCGATTTGCTTGACGCAGTCATCACAGCCTGGTGAAACATCCTATATCCCCATAACTATGCCATACACTATTACTTACTCCAAATCAAAATTAAAAAAGTGTACAATTCTAAATTCATTATTTTTTAACATATACATAGATGCCAGAGCATTGCCTAACTGGATACTTATTAGAGAAAATACCATTCCCCTCCCCTGCAAGATATATAAATGATACTCCATTCCCATCTATTTATAAAATGTATATTTTCCTCCTTTATAACTTTCAAAAAACTTCCTCTTTAATCCGTTTTAAATTTTTTGTGTTAATTAATATTAACTTTATCCATTTTTCAAGAAAAATAAATTATTTTTTATAAAAATATCCTTTAGCAAGAATTTTATTTTTTATCATTAAATTTTGCTAACTAAGATACTCTTTAATAATTTATTTTTTTATTCATTAAATTGTATTTTTATCAAAATATTTTTTAAACAATTTGATAATTAAATTTTTTTCCTAAGGTACCCTTCAACATTTACCAAAATTTTTGTTACAATTTTTTTATATTTTACTATTAATTTTTTATATCAATAAATTAAATAAAAAATCTTAATAAGATTATTTTCAATATAAATATATATTAATTGTTAAACATATTAACAATAGTAAGATTTTTATTTAACATTAAAATAATACATATTGATATCGAAAAATTAATAGTAAAATATAAAATAATTGTTAACAAACATTATGATAGAATTATAATTTATTAATTTCAAAATTATTGAAAGATATATTAAAAAAATAATTTAATTATTATTTTTTAAAAAAATATTATGGTGAAAGTACAATTTAATTAATAAAAAATAATTTATTAAAGAGTATTTTGCTAAGTAAAATTTAATGACATAAAAATAAAATTTTTTCCAAAAGGTATTTTTATAAAAAATAATTTAATTTTTCGTGAAAATAAAGAAAGTTAACATTAGTTAACACTAAAAAATTTAAAATGTATTAAAGATGAGGTTTTTTAAAAGTTATGGAGAAGGAAAATATATGTTTTATAAATAGAGGGGATGGAAGTGTCATTTTATCATCTCACAGGGGAGGGGAGTGGTATTCTCTCTACTTATTATATGGCAAGTGTTATCACAGTTTATATGCCATATCATGAATCAAACTAATTAATCATTGTTCAATTCGCAGGGCGGATGCAACATCGCTCAGCTATAGAGCAGTCACAGCATCCTTATGCAGTACAAGCGTCCTTTCTTACCGTTGATTCGACCAAAAATACCAATGGTTTCATCGAGGATGATGAAGGTTCGCCTCGTTAAATTTTTGTTTCAAGTTAGCATTCAGAGCGAAAAAACTTGACTCGCTTATAACCTATGAGAGCAATGGTGTCTAGGTTAATTGTCCCAAGTAATGTAGTATTTTATATATAACAACTTTGACTTTACACAGTGATAGATGCCTTTGACGACGCCGCCATGGATTCTAACTATGTAGAATATTGTTACACCGACGAACAACAAGGTACACTTATAACCAACACATTACCTAGATAACAAAATTTATATTTAGTATGTTCGCCATGAAATTTATCTTTGTGCTCAATACCATTTTTTACTGCTCTTCCCCTAATAAAATAGCAAAGAATCTACAAAAAGAAAAATAATCAGAATACAAAATAGTAAAAAACCATCACTCAAATTTTTTGTATCACTAATTCATGACTTATGACCAGAACAAAACACACAGAATTACTTAAAATTCAAGTGGAAAGAGAATGAAAGAGCTTGAATTAAAAAAACTAAATTGGTTGAATCTAATAAGAAATCATAACTCAAATTTCACACCATTTAATATTCAAATCTAATTTGCAAAAAAAAAAGTATAAATTTAGAGAGACAGCAGAGCAACTTTTTAGAGGACTCTTTTACCTTTGAGGCATATGGAAAAAATGTAATACCGGTGGAAGAGAATGGAAGAGATCTAGCATTAAGTACGCAATCAATAGAGGACTTATTAGTAACGTAATCAGCGATTAATAGAGAAAACGGAAGTGGTGCTTTTAGAACTCAAATTTTAGACAATTTTAGAATTCCAATTTAAAAAAATATAGCAAAAATTTTAAACGAAACAGAAAAAGAAAGTTTCAAATATATCCTTTCTCTTTAAACAGTACTGAGAGAATGGAAAAGCTAAGAGAAGACACTGCGAGAGAGCTTCCATAGTTGGAAGAACTACTGGAAGAACTACTGGAAGAACCATTGGAAGAGAGTGGAAATAGAGTTGGGGGCGTTGGCTTTATATTGTTTCACGAACCCCATGGTAAAAGAAAGTTTCAAAGATATCCTTTGTCTTTAAATGGTACTGAGAGAATGGAAAACCTAAGGTAAGATAATGGAGGAGAGCTTCCAGAGTTGGAAGAGCTACTGGAAGAACCGTTGGAAGAGAGTGGACATAGAGTTGGAGGCGTTGGCTTCATATTTTTCCCGATACATCAGTTATGATTTGGTTCTGCCGGCTCAGAGACAAACGGATGGGTGAATGATCGAACAGGGTAAGTCATGGAATCTCAACTGAAAAAATCGTGTTTTGGCTTAAAAATAATTTTCATCGCTTTAAATTGAAAAACCTGAAAACGAAAAAATATTATGTTCAATTATGTGCTCCTTTTGATAATATGGTCACTAAAAATAATATTAAAATATTAAACAAAATCATTTTTTTATATTCCCATTATTTTTGTTTATCCAAATTATGATTTTTTCGGTTATCAATTTTTTGGTTCGTCTTCAGGATTTAATTTGCTTTGATTTTATTTTGGAAACCCCTATTAATTATATTTAACCCATGCAATAGCTTTGCCATCAGATCCAAACCATCAGTCATTTGACGCAAACATTGAATCAATTATGGAACAAGGTCCGTACATACATTAAATTTTTATGTGCAATTATAATTAACATATACTATATATATTACGGGATTGGTCATTACATTTTTTAATTGAAAGAACAGAGATTCGGGATGTCGGTGATGCGATCCATTGTTGTATATACTGTAATGCATGCATGCGGGAGGGTGAGAGACTATCAAAAAGCAAGAGGAATAGAGTCCCCAGATTTCGCCTTTGTTGCATGGATGGTAAAGTCGAGCTGCCACTGCTTAACACGGTACCACAAGTTCTACAAGATTTGCACAGTTTGAATGATGACAAAGGGAGATATTTCAAAAAGAATATAAGAAAATTTAACTCCATGTTTGCATTTACATCCATGGCCGGAAAAGTCAATCGGGTTATTAATAATGGCTCAGCACCACCATGTTTTTCAATAAGCGGTCAAAACTATCATTCAATTGGGAGTTTGCTTCCTACCATCGATGAAAGGCTGAGGTTTGCACAATTGTACATATACGACACCGAGAATGAAGTGAACAACAGAATAACTGCTGTAAGGTATTTCTTCTAATTTGTTATTCACAGGAATGGATACTCTAAATTTTTTTCAAAATTGAGGGGTATAGTGTGATATGTCACTATTAATTTTATAAGTAGAACCAAGAAAGAAAGTATTGACGCGTTAGCGATCACACTATACTCCCTCAATTGCTAAAAAAATTGAGAGGATCCATTCCTGTTATTCAGGACCATTTTCAATGTAATTATTAGTGGCACGATTAAAAATTATTTATATTTCCCCATGAAAATGTATAATTTACGGTGTAGTTCATTTGTGTGATTTCAGTTCTGAAACAAAATCCAACATAATTGAGGCGTGGATTGTGTATGAACTGAAAGAGATGTTAGATCTTCACAACCCTCTTGCAAAGAATTTCCGTTTTGCTAGAGATAGGTTCGTTGAGGGTTCTAATCCAGAAATCAGATTGAAGCTAATTAGAAAGCGTGAGAAGGACGGAAGAGTATATAACTTACCAACTGTGTCTGAGGTTGCCATTCTAATTGTAGGTGACACTGATGACTCCATTCTTGAAAGAGATATTATAATAGAATCAACGTCAAACAGATTGCAAAGAATAGATGCTTTACACCCGTTATACTTGGCTCTTCAATACCCCTTATTGTTTCCTTATGGAGAAGATGGTTTTAGATTGGGCATTGAGACATCTATTCGTTACGGGTTTGACCGTACTAAGAAAAGGAAGACCATTAGCATGAGAGAGTTTTTTGCCTACCGACTGCAAATGCGGTTCAATGAGTCACCTATCCTTTTCCAATCAAGGAGGTTATTTCAACAATTCTTGGTTGATGCATATACCATGATAGAGTCTGAACGACTTAGCTTCATTAGGAACAATCAACCAAAATTGAGGGTGGACAAATATAGTGCACTCCATGAGTCATTCATCAGGGGAGAAGCTAATGCTGTGTCAATTGGACAGAGGATAATCCTTCCAAGTAGTTTCACTGGTGGACCCAGGTACATGTTTAACCATTGTAAAGATGCCTTCGCAATATGCAGGTATGCTGGCTACCCAAGTTACTTTATCACCATAACATGCAATCCTGAATGGGATGAGATTAAACGTTTACTGAAAGACACCGGATTAAAAGCAGAGGACAGGCCAGACATAGTTTCACGAATTTTTAACATAAAGCTAAGTGAGTTAATTGCAGACTTCAAGCAAGGAAGGTTCTTCGGGAAAATAACTGGCTGTATGTATATCTTAATTTATGTATATTCATAAATTTATTAAATTCCCATAATTGTGTATTACCATGTCCAGATGTCTGCACAGTGGAATTCCAGAAACGAGGGTTACCACATGCTCATATATTGTTATTCATGCACCCACTGTATAAGCCTAAATCACCCGAGGATATAGACAAGCTCATATCAGTAGAAATCCCCGACAAGCGCAAGAGACCTAGACTCTACGCAGCTGTTGAGAAGTTCATGGTTCATGGTCAGTGTGGAAGATACAACAATACCAGCCCATGCATGTCCAATGGGCGGTGCTCAAAGTTTTTTCCAGAACAATTTAGATCACGAACTGTAATTGATGAAGCCGGGTTCCCCAAATACAGATAGCTAGACAACGGTAGAACAATCATGAAGAAGAACACAGTTCTCGATAATGCATACATAGTTCCGTACAACCCATCTCTATTGCTAAAGTATGCTTGCCACATTAACGTTGAGCATACATGTCAGACATCTGCCATAAAATATTTGTTTAAATACGTTCACAAGGGAAATGATAGAGTCACGGCTTCTTTCTTCCAGAGCAATGACGAAGGACAGCTCGAAAAGGTAATTGATGAGATCAGAAATTACTACGATTGTAGGTACATATCTGCATATGAAGCTGCATGGAGAATATTTGGGTATGAGATACAACTTAAGGAACCATCGGTTGTCAAACTCCCTTTTCACTTACCAAACAAACATCCCGTGGTTTTTAGAGACTATGAGAACATAGTTGATGTCATCGACAGGGCTGACGGCAAGCCAACAAAGATCCTAGCATGGATGCTTGCAAATAGACTATTTGCATCTGGTCGTGCGCTTACCTATAGTCAGTTTCCAACCAAATTCGTTTGGAAAGAAGATATCTCCATGTGGATGCCTAGGAAACAAGGCTTCTCAATTGGCAGATTAACTCATGTCCCACGTGGTAATGGTGAAGACTATTACCTCAGGCTTCTACTTAATATTCAAAAAGGTTGTTTGAGTTTTGTTGACTTGTGGACGGTTGAGGGCGTGGTGTATACTACGTTCAAGGAAGCATGCTATGCATTGGGGCTTCTACAAGATGATAAAGAATTTATTGATGCAATCTTAGAAGCAAGTTCTTGGGCATCTGCAGCTTACATACGCAACCTTTTTGTCGTCCTCTTATTGTCAAACAACATTGGTAGACCTGAAATCGTTTGGCAACAGTGTTATGGTGTGCTATCTGAGGACATCTTATATAATCATAGAAAAAAATTGCATTCTGCAGGTGAGCTTAACACTTATATCTTTGTTGTTTGGTTCCAAATTATCTTTTCGTTAACTTAAATTCACATATCTGACAACTCTATCTTTGTATATCGGTGATAGACTTGCAACTTTCCGAGGACCAAATCATGAATCTCACCCTTTCAAAGATAGAGAAAAAACTCCAGGCTAATGGTAGATCGCTTAAAGAATTCTGTCAAATGCCTTTTCCAAGTATTACCTCTGTAGAGGGGTTAGATGATCGTTTGATCATGGATGAACTGAACTTTGACCGTGGTGTTCTACACGATGAGTTTACTAAAAACTTCACAGAAATGAATGTAGATCAAAGGAAAGCATTCGAAGTGATTATGAAGGCCGTAGATGCGAATGATGGAGGTTTTTTTTATTTATGGTTATGGAGGTACTGGAAAGACGTATCTTTATAAGACTTTATCAGCAGCAATACGAAGTAGAGGTGAAATTGTTCTAAACGTGGCATCTAGCGGTATTGCTTCTTTGTTGCTTCCAAATGGACAAACAGCACATTCAAGGTTTAAAATACCCCTTGACTTGAACGAAGACTCGGTTTGTTGCATTAAACAAGGCACTTCGTTGTGCAAGCTGGTTTGCAAGGCAAAGCTTATTATATGGGATGAGGCACCCATGCTAAATAAATTGTGCTATGAGGCTCTTGACAAATGCTTGAGGGACATTCTTAGGTTTGAACCTTACTATAACGCAGAACTGCCATTCGGAGGAAAGGTGGTTGTTTTAGGGGGGGACTTTAGGTAGATATTGCCTGTAATACCAATGGGTTCCAGACAAGATATTGTGCAGGCATCCATAAACTCATCCTATTTGTGGCAACACTGTACTGTGTTGAGGCTCACGATGAACATGCGTTTAATTGTTGGCGTAGATACTACCACATTGAAAGACGTTGATGAATTTGCCACGTGGTTGTTGGGGATAGGTGACGGCCTTGCTGGAGATTCAACTGATGGTGAGTCGATTGTGCTTATGCATGATGAAATTGTAATCGATGCATTCGAGAAACTGGTGGACTTCGTTTATCCCAACCTATTGTCTAACATCCAGATAACATCTTTTTTCAAGGACAGATCAATCTTGACCCCAACATTGGAAGTTGTAAATGAGGTTAACGCTTTCATTATGCAACATGTAAACGCTGATGAGAAAACTTATTTGAGCTCTGACACTTTATGTGTGGAAGAAGGAAACATGGAATATGAATTGGATAGGTTATCACAGGATGTCCTTAATGCCATCAATTGCTCTGGTTTACCGCCTCACGAATTGACTCTAAAAGTTGGTGTTCCCGTCATGCTACTGCGTAACATTGATCAGTCGAATGGGTTATGTAACGGAACAAGATTGCAAGTCAGAAGATTGGGTAACCACGTGATCGAATGCATTACACTAACAGGTGACAAGGTAGGTCAAGTGGTTCTAATACCCCGCATGAATATGATTCCCAATAACCAAGCTTTACCTTTCAGATTCTAGCGTAGACAGTTTTCTATTATTGTCTCTTTTGCTATGACGATTAACAAATCACAGGGACAGACACTAAGTATTGTTGGATTATATTTACCGAGACCAGTATTTACACATGGACAACTATATGTAGCATTATCAAGAGTCAAGTCGAAGGCTGGGTTGCAAGTACTTATTCAAAATAGTGGATACATGTTATCAAAATCAACAATAAATGTTGTATATAGAGAAATCTTTCAAAACATATAATTTTTTAAATGTGTTGTATAATATATGTGGTATTTTCAACAATTTAATTCTTCAAATACATACCCGTGCATCGCACGGGGAGCTGCACTAGTTAAAAAAAATTATAGATGCGGAGAATAAAGAATAGGATTAGAGATTGAACAGTAAAGCGTAATACTAAAAACCTGATGATAATGGGTAACGGTGATGCTGACATGGGTTAGACACTTGTACATGTGTTGAGACTTGAGACTCAATTGAGAAACAATTAAATAAGGAACGGGAGAAAAACGGAAGAAAAAGTGAATAAGCCGCCGAATGATATAGAAAATCGTATTCGAATATATAGGAATTAGGAAAAATTATTTACTATTGGAGTATTGGGCTTAAATGGGCTTGTAAGTGAAGTAAATTTTGGAATAAAAAAATTCAAATCTTAACCAATTAAAATAGTTATTATTTTTTTTAAATACATAGACTAAATTTATTATGTAAAATTAAAAAATATTAATAAATTTTAAATTATTTATTTATAAAATTAAAAAAAATATATTAATAATTAATAAATTATATAAATATGTTTTAAAAAGAGATTATTAACAAAAAAATTAATCAATTTTATAAAATTAATTATCAAAAATTAAAATGAGTATTATTTTTTGAAATGAGTTTTTTTTTTTTCTTAAAGCCTCGTGGTCTTTCAAAAATTTTTTTATCCAAGATGGGGGGTATTCACCCTTTTTAAAAAATGCAAAATTGAAAGAATTGTGAAAAATTGTGCAAAAAGAAATCGATGAATGAAGAAAACCATCGTTGGAGAGACTTGTTGTGGAGAGAATTTATGGAGAACTAAGGTTCGAATAGTAGACCTTCATCAGGTATCGAAAGGTGGTGCCCAGCTAGTTTCGACGGCACGTTATTCTTGGGGCATCCTGCTGGAGAGCAGGACGTGTGGCGGTGGTCCGCGGTGGGATATTTTGTGACTATCATTTTTGTTTTTGATCAAGGACTGAGATCATAGGTTGGCCCAGACCCAAGAAATCAAACCCTAAACCTGCTATCCGAACAGAAACTCCACACTTTGACTCGTTTTCCTGCCTCATCCTTTCATTGCTGCCGTTCTTCATGGTAGAGGAGAGAGGCCGTCGTTCTTTGTCCATTTGCCGCTGCTGACGCCGTTATTGTGGCCGCTAACTCCGTTATTGTCACACAGTCAGACTGGCGACGAACTCGGAAGAGGCAACGCCACTGATCCTTAGCAACCATAGTTGGAGTAGTCGCTGTCATCGTCAGGCTGTGAAACCCCTCATGTTGCCTATGACTTTAGTCCATCCAGTTCAAGGTCCAGAAGAAAACAAGTTTTGGGACTAAAAATTACCATATTGCCAACGCGGTAAAAGATCATAAGTTAAAGTGTTACAGCACTTGGTTTAGCACTAATCTTTATCACCGCTTCGATTGATTCATTTAACGCTAAGCTGCACTGCCACACGTCACTTTAGCATTGGCTAGTCAAACACTAGCCACCACATTTATAGCTATCAGAAAACTGGCCTATATACATATTATTACAAAAAAATTAAGTAGATAGATATGATATGATTCCCATACTTTCGAGATAATATATTCCCGTTGTAAGACGCTGCTTTATTTATTTCAATATGAATAAAATAAAAGAAAACATAAGATATATATCTAACAGACACTTGATCAGGACAGGCAAATTACTTTCCCCACCTGTTTCTGTAATTGGTGGCTTAACCCTTTTTTAATTAGGACACGTATATATATCTTCTTCCTTTTACAAAAGCCATAACAACCGTATATAGGCAAAAACATCAACAGTACTGTACATAGACACAGTGGAAGGTTGGGAACGGAGATAAAGGTGGAGACAAGCTCGTTCCCTCAGCTTTGATCCTGTGGTCATCAATGCCTTCCATCTTATCAGAAATTTTCTTTATGGAATTCAAATTTGGTGGAGGTGTTGTGAGAGAAATCCAAAGACAGCTGACGAAGCTGCTTAGTGAGAGCGGGTGACCCACAGTAAAAGACCCCTGCATTACATAAAGCACTCTATCTTTATCTCTTGATAAAAAAACTAGTGTTTTCTTCGTACACGTAAAACTCATATATACTAATTGATGTCGATCGAAAGCATCTCCAAAGTCCAGAGAGAGACCGCTTTATGCTAGTCTTGAATTTAACACTAATGTGTGGCCATCTTTTTGGCAAAATAAAGATAATAATACGACTGTAATTGATAAGCAATTATTGAAGCGTTTTTCACTATGAGTAGTTAAAGAAAGAAATAAGAGGAACGTGAGATGATGAAGTGGACACTCACCAACGCGGGCATGTGGATGGTTCAGCGCAATGCGCTTGTAGACACTGCGCCAATTAGGTTTGGCGAAGTGAGACATGACACGAGTGCCAGAGACAATGTCCACGCCACTCTTTGCATGGTTTATAGACTGTAGCATAGTGATAAGAGCAGATCGAGCGTCACCTTCTTCATAGACGCTAGTGCAGTAGCTGTGGAGCTCAATGGCTCCCCTGTGGTCCTCTTCAGCTGCTTCGTTCATCACCCCTTTAAACCAATCAAAGGAACCCTGTTCCCTGGTAACCCAATAGAAGTATGCTCTCCTTGTTTTGAACTCCTCTAACCTTGCCTTCTTTTGTTGGTTTGTGGCTGATCTAGAACCACCTAATCCACCTTCTCCGTACTCCTCGTCCATCACCTTGAAATTGTTAACTATGTCCTTCAGTATACTTATCATTGGGGTAGCCCCAATTCCCAGCCCCACTAACAGAACCACCTCATACTCCCTGTAGTCTTGCGCTGGCGCTCCATACGGACCATCAACTTGGACTTTTGGGAAAGTACTGCAAATGACATCATAATCAAAATAGAAGATCCATTTTTAGTCAAGTCAGACGCACTGCTACTTTATCACCACACTAATTAATTAAGCTTAAGTAGTTTTCAGTTGGTATCCATATCCACCTAATCTTTTCTTTTTCTTTCCTAAGTCCAGACAACAACCACTCTTTAACTATTTTTATCTGATTATTAATCACAAACATGTGAGAAGATGCGTGGGAATCTCGATTGTTCCAATTATTGTATTCCTAAGTCCAAAAACAAGGCAAGGACAAACAAGTCCCCGCTTTAATTTTTGCCAATTAATTTTAAATCAGTCAACTTTGTTGAGAAATACTTGGATATATGATTTTTAAATGTTATCAATAAAAACTGATTATAAATATTTTTAGAACATATATTAAATATACAGTATAAAATAAGAACTTATACTACAATTATTGGATCTGGTCATCTGGATCACTTAGCTAATGGAATAAATATGTTATGCAGGATCTAAAGCAGCCTGTATATCATTACTTTTTTTAAAAGGAAATAAACTATTGAAGTCTCTAGTTTTAATTCATTAATAACTTTGAGAATTTACATTATTTTTTAATAAAATTTCCGGTATTATTATTATTATTATTGGAAGCCCTTATCACATGGAAAACATTTAAAAATATTATTTGAACATTTTTTTGTGATAATTTTTAAGTGTTTATACATTTTATCCATTGAAATATTGACATTTTATTCAATTTTCTTAATAATTAATAGATAGATAAAATGCATAAACACCTAAATAGGTCCAAAATAGCTAGTTTTAATAAGATGGTTTTGTAAAATATTAGTCGCTTGCCATCATAATTTCCCCACTTCTTCGGGCTCACCTCGGTTGGCTGTCTCCTTTGATGCAGTCAGCTCTTAGAAGTCCACTCTGGCCATTGAGGGGTGGCTGGCACGCCTGATAGAATTTAGCAAAGCAATAGACTTAGTTACTTACCATACGAGAAACCAATATTTTGATAGGAACATAAATAAACAAATAAAGATTAATTCACCTTCACGAATTTAGCTTTCAGATTTCCAGTCCAATCACCAATTATTTTAATATGAACGCTTAGGTAATTATCATCCGGGGCGGAGGTTATGGAAAATGGATGCCTGTGAAACCACAAAGGCAATTAATGTTTATTTGTGTTTAAAAGGTGGAACAGAATAAAAAGATATACAAAGCTTAAGATTCAGTCAATAGAATCTATTTGAATTAATGCATACCATTCAAATGGAGAGACAGCAGCGCAATTGACGAACATGTATTGTCCACTCTTGTAGCTAAACCCTGGAGGCTTTGACATATGCAGTGATAACACATTGCCGGGATAAACAGCCACCTTCAATATTTTCACAGATTCTGTGCTCGATCTTAGTGCTCTAATCAGTCTTTCCAATGCATAAATGATGATAGGAACAGCCAAATACATCCAAGTCTACACAACACAATGATGCCTATTACTTGTCGCTCATCTCTTACTAAATAGACATGAAGGGGTTAACTGAAGAAGGGGCTTACCGTTTTCTTGTACCATTTGTGGGTCAAGTAAAGTTTGATTCCATGCACAACCAATAGGACATAGACGATTACGAAGAGGTGATGGGAGTACCAGAAGGCATTGAAACCTGTGAGTTTCTGTAGATGTTTGGGTAGTTTGGCCCGGCCTCTTCTGAATCTGGGGTTGGCCAATGTAAAGGCTATTGCCATTAGCAGAACCATTACAATCCCTGTTACTCCTTCCCATGATGTAACATAGTACAAATAGTTTGATGGTTTGTCTCCAAAAAAAGGTTTCATGAGCTCGTACTTTTCAGGGCTTGCATGAAGAAGGCGAGGAAAATCACAAGTAAGATGATATACAGCATGTACCGCAACACCAATTGCTATTGCCACAGCTATCACCTGCACAGACCACAAAGTTTATGATATAACCCAACTAAACAATAAGTTATGCTTCGCATTTACCTTGTGGAAGTTGAGATTGTCATCAAAAGGAACCGCAACGCCTAGCTTGGTTCTGTTCCTGAGCCAGGTGATGGTGTTTCGGCAAACAGGTAACAGAATAAGAGCCATGTTCAATTTAAGTGTCTCAGCTGCACCTTTTGCCATGCATACACAGTGGCCCATCACCTCATACGCTGCTCTATTCCGATACTGCACAAATTTATAAGCAAAGAGACCTAACATGACGCAAATCCATAGCACCAAAACCCATACTCTCTGCCAATTGTCCTGCAAGAAGTACTTGGTATCTCTGTACCATCTTCTAATAGGATTGTTCATAAAAGTAGGTGTAAGCTTTTGGCTTAGCATTTGGCTCAGGTACTTGCTGTCTCCTCTTGTAGTTTGATCTGGTCCGTGTAATAACAGTGTCTCCAAGTTGTCTATCTGTTTTTCGCAGCGAAAATTGTCATAGGCCTAGATGAGAATCAAATGATATCGAATGGAGTTGTTTTCAGATTTACCATTATATATCCAGCGTCATCCGGGTCTAGTTCTTCCATTATCAAAGCTGCATATTCTTCTGCTTGCTTTTGTATGTTTGTGAGGTTGTTTGCTGTGGCGCTTAGACATATGATCTGAGACCATAATTATTAGCATTCGGTCAAGTAGTCTATGTGAACCTCAAACCCTGGATCAGTTAGTGAAGTAAGGCCATACCTCTTTAATTTCTTCCTCAGTGATCCTGCCATCTGCATCTTTATCAACCCTGCATTCCAAAAATTAAGGTTCTTGATGTTCCAATGTTCATATTGACCAATGACCAAGACTGGAAGATAAATAAATAAGTTACATGTCAAAGAATGTTCTGAGCCTATTATCAAAGCTCTGATCTGAAATACGGTCCCAGAAATCCCTCAACTGGAGCTTGTTAATGGAATCACCCTGAATACCCCTCTGGCGGGCAAGAGTATCGAAAAGCTTCTCTGCATACGCCTTAGACTGCTCGTTCATTCCTGTAGCCAGATTCAAGAATGTGCTTAGCAATTACTTTTCTCTTTGACTGTGTATGATTTGAAAAGCAAGATAACAGAAGAGCAATACCTATGCATTTTCCAAAGAGAGAACGGGGAAGATTTCCATCAGTGGCAGCAGTAAGCTTGTCAAACCTGTTCTGAACCTCATCCCAACCTGCACCACCATCAGTTTTGCTGATAAACTTGAGCCCAGAAAGAGCATGAGCCACAGTGGACTTGGTCCTGTCGAATTTCTTTGAAGGCGATGGCTTTGAAAATGAAGCCAAACGCTTCAGCTGCTTCATACGGTTGGTTGCATTTTGCACAACAGATGCACCAAACGAGGCTTTCTTCTCCAGCTTCCTACCAATCAAACCTGATTTCTCATCTTCTACCAATTCATCAACAGTTTTAACGCTGCGTAAGGCAACTGAGCCACCTTGAATATCCATTGTCACCTCAACCAGGTTTCTTTCATCCTGGGATTTTTGTCCCCTTTGAGTTTCAGCACCAATGAGTTCTATATCAGATTCACGGTGGTGAAGATCTGCTGAATCTGCACCCTCCTTGGCCATTTTGTTTGAAGCTTATCTCTCCTCTTTGGTATTGGTAATGTCAAGAACTGAAACAACACTTTGAGGTCTCTCTTTTCAAACTCATTTTTTTTTTTGGCCCTCTCTCCTATTATTAGAGGCTTGGTGCTTGCTCTCTATTATACGTATATATGTTGCATTATTTTGCTGTTGTAGGGAAGATAGTGTAGCATATTTGTAGTAGAGACAAGACACCCCATATTGGAACTAAGAAAGTTAAAGGTGAAAATGACAGTTTTTTCATGAATGATGAATGTGCTGTTCATTTCTTTAATAGATAGCGGTGAAATTTGAAAACAGGTGATGTCAATGTAGATTGCTCAATTATAAATCTTCCCTCACTTTTATATACTTTTGCGTTTAGATTTCTTTTTTATTATGACTTTATAAATATCTGATTTGAAACTTTTGTATCATGAAGATAGGTTAAGAAATAAGATTGTACTTGTATATTTTTTAATTATTTTAATCACCAATAACAAGATTTTATTCTTTTTTTTTTATTTATTATTCTTAAATTCTTACAAATTTATATTCAAGTTCAACTATATATAGTAGTAGGATGTATCTATAGAGAAAAAAAAATTGTAAGTGCTAAACCAATTAAAGTTGGAGTAATAAATAATTTTTTAATCAATAAATAATTAATAGTCTTATTTTTGTTTTTTAACAAAAAAAATATATACAATGGAAGTAGACGGGACATTTCTATATACAAGTATGCTACACATACAAATTTTTTGTCTTACAAGTTTTACAGGTTGGCACAAACCCAACAAAACACACGCGCATTACACTCCCACATTTAAGAGTAAATACACGCACGTTACTCAACCGCTTCCTGTTTCCAAAGTGCGCTACTTGGTGCGGTATTTTACAACCACACTTACTAACCGGCAAGTGCATCGGGTCGTACCAAGTAATACCTTACGTGAGTAAGGGTCGATCCCACGAGAATTGATGGATTAAGCAACAATAGCGTTTGATATGATTAGTTAGACAGAGAGAAAATAGTGTTGAGATGCAATATAAAAGACATTAAACAATATCAAAAATATTGAAGAAAGGCAAGTAATTAAGATGGGAATAATATATGGAGAAGGCAGTTAAGGCTTTAGAGTTATCTATTTTCTGGATTGACTTTTCTTATTAACTATTTTAATTATGCAAGATTTAATTCATGGCAAACTATTTATGACTAGACCCTAATTCCTTAGACCTTCCTAGTCTCCTCTAAAATTTATCAACTGCCAATTCCTTGGTCAATTAATTCCAATTAGAGGGTGATGATCGAATCCTAGTTTATATGCCACAAGAATCCTAATTATTCAAATATAAAGGGATTATATGTCACGTATCCCGTTAAATACAAACAATTAGAAATTCAGGATAATATGTTTTCAAGCTATTGTTTAAGTAAAGAGCTTTTCCAAGTTTTACAAGAACTCAAATAGAACATGGGTCATACTTCCGTTCCACCCAAATTCATAAAATAAAGAACGAAAACAATTATTGAAATATAAATCAAAACATGAATTAAAATAGAAAAATAATATTATCAATCCATACAATAGACAGAGCTCCTAACCTTAACAGTGGAGGTTTAGTTGCTCATGGAAAAGAAAAAATAAGGATTCAGGTAAGAATGTACCGCCTCCCAATCTGATGGCATCAGATTCCTTTTTATAACTAATCCTAATAAAATTAAAATCTAATATTTAAAATTAAACTTAAAATAATATCTTTTTTCTAATTTAAGATTTGAATTTAAATTTGAATTAATTAACAGATCTTCAGTTGATGGGTGGGGACCACTTGTTCTGTCCATTCTGCAGCTTCTAATCTGTGTTTTCTGGGCTGAAAATTGAGTCAAAACATCCCAGAAATCGCCCCCAGCGTTTTTCTGCATTTTCTGCATGTGGCGCATGTGACGCGTCCGCGTTGTCCACGCGTTCGCGTCATTTGTGCAGATTCCAATCCACGCGATCGCGTCAGGCACGCGATCGCGTCATTGCGATTTCCTCCATTCCGCGCGGTCGTGTGAGCCATGCGTCCGCATCGGTATTCGCTGGTCATCTCCTTGGCTTCTTCTCTTTCTCTGCAGAAACTCCATCAAATTCCGCCAAATGCTACCTAAAATAAACAGTATTGTACAAAACTCAAAATAGCATCCATAGTGGCTAAAATATAATTAATTCTTAATTAAATTCAACAATTTAGATGCAAATTCACTAGGAAAATATAGACAAGATGCTCACGCATCACAACACCAAACTTAAACTGTTACTTGTCCTCAAGCAACCCAAACTAATATAAGATTAGGATGTGAATTTGCATGAGAATGAGAGTTCGCTTAAGCCCATGTCTTCTCTTATAGTGGGGTTTACAACTGCAATCCTGAACAGTTTTGGCATCTCACTTTATCCTTTGAAGTTCAGAATGATTGGCATCCATAGGAACTCAGAATTCAGATAGTGTTATTGACTCTCCTAGTTCAGTATGTTGATTCTTGAACATAGCTACTTTATGAGTCTTTGGCTGTGACCCTAAGCATTTTGTTTTCCAGTATTACCACCGGATACATAAATGCCACAGACACATAACTGGGTGAACCTTTTCAGATTGTGACTCAGCTTTGCTAGAGTCCCCAGTTAAAGGTGCCCAGAGTTCTTAAGCACACTCTTTTTGCTTTGGATCACGACTTTAACCGTTCAGTCTCAAGCTTTTCACTTGACACCTTCACGCCACAAGCACATGGTTAGGGACAGCTTGATTTAGCCGCTTAGGCCAGGATTTTATTCCTTAGGGCCCTCCTATCCATTAATGCTCAAAGCCTTGGATCTTTTTTACCCTTTGCCTTTTAGTTTAAAGGGTTATTGGCTTTTTCTGCTTGCTGTTTTTTTTTATATTTTTTTTCGCAAGCCTTGTGTTTTCACTGCTTTTTCTTGCTTCGAGAATCAATTTTATGATTTTTCAGATTATCAATAACATTTTTCTTTTTCATCATTCTTTCAAGAGCCAACAATTTTAACATTCATAAACTTCACTATCAAAAACTATGCATTGTTCATGCATGCATTCAAAATCACAGAAAATACCACCATATTTAAGTAAATCAGACTATTTTTAAAATTAACTCAATTTCTCATGCAATACATCACTTCTTTTTCTTTTATTTTTAGATTCAAGTTCAGTGAGTGGTACATGAAACATCTTTTCAGCATTAAAGCAATTAAATGAAAACTAAACTAGTCCTAGGATTCTAACTAATAAAGGATCATGCAACAAACAAAGAAAAATAACAGGAAACCGGAACATAATATAGAAAAGAGGGAAGGAATAAAAATGAAAGGAACTCAACCACCTTAATTATCCTAGCGGTCGTTTTATTCTTCAGGTTGTGTTCCTCCGTGAAGATGATTTGCCTCCCTTTTGTACTAGAAAACCTATAAGCGCAGCGTCAACACCAAACTTAAAGGTTTGCTTGTCCTCAAGCAAAGAAGAACTGAAAATAGAAGAGACAAATATTTAAATGAAAGAAAAAAAATAAAAGGATAAGAGAATAAAAGAGAATTAGGATTGGGAGAGAGAGAAAACTGGGCGGCGCAAGCGACGCGGCCGCGTGGGGCACGCGGTCGCGCGCTTTGCTCTTATACTGATTGACGCGATCGCGTCGGTCACGCGGTCGCGTGACCCAGTTTGTGCTTCTGGCGCGAGTGCAGCCTCGCGCCAGCACAACTCTCTGTTCAAATTGATATGATTGCCAAAATTGGGGTGACGCGATCGCATGGGGCATGCGATCGCGCGAGTCGGCAGTTAATGGGGTACGACGCGGCCGCATGGGGCATGCGGTCGCGTAAAGGGAATTGTGCGTCCAGCGCCAGTCCAGCACCACTCTAGCACAAATTTCAGCTGTGCACCCGTTTTACGTCGAAAATCAGGGCACGCGGCCGCGTGGGTCACGCGGTCACGTGGTAGGCCATTACGCCCATACGACGCGGACGCATCGGCGACGCAGTCGCATGGGACGAATTGTGCCATTGGCACGCCTCCAGCCACGCTCCAGCGTGACTCTCTGTTCATTTTTATTTTTCTCTTCTCCCCTTGCGACGCGGACGCGTCGCTAATGCGGTCGCGTCGCGTAGTTTTTTTTTTATTTTTTATTTTTTATTTTTTTTAGCTTGAGGTGGTCGGTTCCTGGAAGAACATAGCTGCATGATCAGAGAATTAGTAAGAACTCAATAAAAACAAAATAACTAAGAAAAACTACTACGAAAAATGGCGAAGGATACGAAATTATCGGGTTGCCTCCCGACAAGCGCTTCTTTAACGTCACTAGCTTGACGGTCAGTTTTGCTAGTTCAGTAGATGAGTGGACCTCTGGCGGTCAATCTCGCCTCCAAGATAGTGCTTCAACCTTTGGCCATTCACTGTAAATTTTCTGTCAGAATTTTCTTCCTGTATTTCCACATGACCATATGGTGAGGCTCTGGTAACCACAAACGGTCCTGACCACCGGGATTTCAGCTTCCCCGGAAAGAATTTGAGCCTTGAATTATACAGAAGCACTCTTTGTCCTGGCTCAAAGACTCTTATGGCAATCTTCTTATCATGCAGTAGCTTGGTTCTCTCCTTATAGAGCTTGGCATTCTCATAGGCTGAATATCTGAATTCATCAAGCTCATTCAACTGAAGCATCCGCTTAATTCCTGCAGCTTCTGAATCAAGATTCAGGTACCTGATTGCCCAATAGGCCTTGTGCTCCAGCTCCACTGGCAAGTGACAGGCTTTGCCATAGACCAACTGATATGGGGACATGCCAATTGAAGTCTTGTATGCTGTTCGGTATGCCCAGAGAGCATCATCAAGCTTCCTAGACCAGTCCTTTCTTGAAACACTGACGGTCTTCTCTAGAATCCTCTTAAGCTCCCTGTTGGAAACTTCAACCTGTCCACTTGTCTGAGGGTGATAGGTGATAAACCCCATTTGTAGGGTTTATCTTGTGCTTGATTTAGGGGATTTTATACCCTTTCACCCACATTTATCCATTGAAATAGCATGATTTTATAACTTCTCCTTTAATTGTGCTTAAGAGTGAAAACATGCTTTTTAGGACTTAAAATAGCTAAATCTAATTCTCCTTGATTCCATTAGATGCCTTGATGTGTTTGCTAAGTGATTTAGATTTAGGAGGTGAGGATTGGACCAAGGGAATGTAGGAAAAGCATGTAGAAATGGAGAACTCATGGAGAAATAAAGGAAACGCAAAAGCTGTCAACCTGACCTCTACGCACTTAATCGGCCATAACTTGAGCTACAGAGATCCAAATGATGCGGTTCCAGTTGGGTTGGAAAGCTAACATCCGGGGCTTCGAAACGATATAAGATTTGCTATGGTTGAACCGCGCATGGTGATGCGTACGCGCATAGTACGCGCACGCGGCGTTGCTGCCACCTGGTTCACTTAAAGCAAAACGTGGCCAGCGAATTCTAAAACCTTGTGGGCCCAATCCAACTCATTTCTGATGCTATTTAAGCCAAGGATTGAAGGGGGAATGAAGAGACTTTTCATACTTTAGAAGTTAGTTACTATTAGTTTAGTTTTAGCTTAGTTTAGTAATGAGAGTTAGTTTCTAGAGAGAGAAGCTCTCACTTCTCTCTAGAATTAGGATTAGGTTTAGTTCAATAATCTTAGATCTAGATTTTAATTCATGCTTTCATCTCCTTCTATCTCTCAATTCTTTGTTGCTACATTCAATCTTCTTCTATTCTTTTGTTGTAATTTTCTTTATGTTGTTTTTATATTTTGTTGTAGATCTAGTATTGTTCCTTCTACATTCTTCCAATTCAATAAGAGGTAATTCATAATAATTGTTCTTCTTTGCTTTTCTATTGTTGATCTCTTACCTTTGTAGTTGTAGATTCCTTTAATTCTTGCAATTAATAATGTTTACTTCTATTGCACTCTATGTGTTTATTGAAATGCCTCTTCTAGATATAGTGTAGATTTTGTTCCTCTTGGCCTAGGTAGAGTAATTAGTGACACTTGAGTTATCTAATTCCTTTGTTGATTGATAATTGGAGAGATTGCTAATTGGTTTGGAGTGCACTAAAGCTAGTCTTTCCTTGAGAGTTGGCTAGGACTTGTGGCTCAAGTCAATTCATCCACTTGACTTTTCTTTAATTAGTAAGGGTTAACTAAGTGGTAGCAATGAACAATTCTCATCACAATTGAGAAGGATAACTAGGATAGGACTTCTAATTTTCATATCTTGCCAAGAGCCTTTTATAGTTGTTAGTTTATTTTCATTGCCTATTACTTTTCATGCTTCTTATCCAAAACCCCAAAATAACTCATAACCAATAACAAGACACTTTATTGTAATTCCTAGGGAGAACGACCCGAGGTTTGAATACTTCGGTTATTAATTTTAGGGGTTTGTTTTAGTGACAAACAACTTTTTGTATGAAAGGATTAGTGATTGGTTTAGAAACTATACTTGCAACGAGAATTCATTGATGAAATTCTATACCATCAAAAATCATCTCATCAAAATGGCGCCGTTGCCGGGGAGTTGCAATGGTGTTATGTTATTGGTTATTGTATATATGTGAATACTGTGAATATGTTTGCTTTTGTTAGCTCTTGCTAGCTTTAGGATTTAATTTTCTTGCTTCTTATTTGATTTTGTTTTCATTTTCTTCTTGCTATCATGAATTCTCACCTTGGCTATGAGTCTGGTTATCAACATGTTGTAGGAAATGAGGACTATAATGAAGATGTGTATCAAGAATGGGATGACCAAAGGTGGGAGGAGCCATATGCTTATGATCAATCCTCATGGCAACAACCCCCACCAATGCACTATGAAGAATAGCCATTCTATGATGCATATCAATCCAATGGTTATGGTGAATCACCTTGTGACTTTCAAGAACTACCACCATATGCCTATGATCCATACCCTCAACATAACTTCCAACCATACTCACAAGCCCCTTCTTACCAACCACCTTCATATGATCCTAATCCATATCCATCCTACCAACAACCATATGAGCAATATGAACCACATATAGAGCCATCACCATTCCAACATCAATATTTTCAAGAGCCACCTCCTCCACATTATTACCAAGATGAACCACCTCCAATATATGAAAATTTTCAACCACAAGAGGAATTCTACTTTCCACCACAACCTCCCATGGAAGAATACTCATATCCATTGATCCAAGAGCCACATGATCCTAATCATATTATCCAAGAGGAACAAGAGTCAAGAGATCGTCTCAAGGAAGCATTGGATCAATTTCAAGCAACCATGGAGTGTGTTGTGCAACAAGTGGAAAGAGTGGAAAACATAGAACCACCACAACTCTAGCAAGAAGAATCAACCTACCAAGAAGAACCACCTTCCTACTATGAACCCTTTCCCCAATTTAATGAACCCTTCCACCCACCCCAATCTCTAATGGATGAAACCTTTGGTGTTCTTGTTCAAGGGCAAGAAGAGATGAAAAGGGATGTGCAAAATTTCATGGCCACCTTGGATGCGGTAACAAATCAATTAGCCTCCCAATGCTTGAACACTCAAGGAACTCTCATGGCTACATGTGGAGAATCAAATGAAGAACATAGCATGAAGGAGAGATTGGAAACTCCGGTGGGAAATGAGGGAAGTTGCTTTGTATTGGAACAATTGGAGGAAGCTTTAATTGTTGAAGACAAGGAAGAAGTGGTAGAAGACTTAGGAGATGCGGAGCTTCCATGGGAACATAGAGTTGAAGAAAATCCCTCTAAGATGATTGAAATTGATGCTAGGAAGGAAAGTGCACACCTTCCAAGGCATATTCCATATGAAGACTTGGATGGGATAGAGCAAGAATTGAGTTCCCATGGCAATGAAGAGCAAGCATCAAGTCCTAGTGGTGGAGAATCCTTTGAACTTGAAGAACCCTCTCCCGGTGCGTTTGAAAATGTTGCGGAGGTAAACTTCTTTCACCCTCCCAATTATAGTTTGATTAAGGGAAAAGGCTTAGATAGTATTAATGATCAAAGGATTGAATTAGAGAGATCTTGTGAAGAGGTGGAAGTCCTTAGAAATAGAAGGATGGGAGTGGAATACGCTCTGTCAAGATCGTTGGAAGCATCTTTGCCTAGGTTGTCATCTACCCCTTCACTTGAGTGGGTAAAATTCATTTCTATTAGCTTTATTGTCCCACTTGAGTATGGCTTGCTTGAAACGGATGGTCAACTTAGGATACTTTGTGGGATGAAGCGTAAGCGAAAGATGTTTCGTGGTTGGCATTGCAAATCAAGGCTCATTTTGGTTGATACTTCAAGAGTTGAATACAAAGGTGGGAATAGTGCTCAAATAGATGGGTCTAGGAGGATTGTTGGGCATTTTATAGAGAATTCATCTTGTTCACCACCCGGATGGATTAATAATGATGATCAACTTCAAGACGGGTGTGAAAACAAAGTGTGGGATCCCGGATTACAAGAAGAGGATCAACTTTGGGAGCCCCAAGCTTGTGAAGAACTCCATCAAGACTTGGCTCAATCCATGAAGAATCTTGGGGCACAATGGAGAACCAAGCATTGGTGGGAGTTCCAAGATGAATACAAGCACAAGCCACCTTGATAAGAGCTCCCCATAAGTCCAACTTAAGGACAATAAACAAAAGTGCTAGGTGGGAGACACCCCACCATGGTAAAATCCTTTCATTTTCTCTTTTGTATATATTGGTAGAATTAGTTTAATTTCATGTTTTGTTTAGTTAGTTGAGTATGTTTGGTAGTTTAAGTATGTTAAATAAGGTTTTATGGTGTTTTGGTAGCTGTTTGGAGGTTTGGAATGCTTGGATTGGTGCAAAAACATAGAAAATTTTTTTTGAAAAACAGAGCACCATCCACGCGTACGCGTACATGGCGCGTACGCGCACTTCCAGCATTTTCGACCATCCACGCGCGCGCGCCATGCGTGCGTACGCGTGGATTGAGAAGTTCCAACCTCCATACATTTTCCAGAGAGTTGTGCCTGCGCCGCGCCAACGTTGTGCCTCTGGCACAAACCCCACTTGCGCACACGCGCACATGACGCGTACGCGCCACTCTCGAAATAAGCCAACGACGTGCGCGCGCCATGCGTGCGTACGCGTGGATGCCCTTTCTTCCATCCACTTCTTTTCTTTTCCTCTTTCCATTTCTTTCCTTCTCCTTTCTTCTTCCCTCCTTCTACCACTCATCCAACACCTCCAAACACCATTGATAACCATTTATTTTTAGTTAACTAATTAGTTAGTCTTTAGTTGATAGTTAGTTTTAGTTAGTTTCCATTTCATTTTTTTTTCATTGTAAGTGTTGGATTGTTATTCTTGCTTACCATTAATTGCTGCTGAGTATTAAAATGGGATGTTTTCTTAACATCATTATGTTTATAACCTTTGTTGGATTCTATTATTGAGATTATATTTTGCTACTTGGTTTTGAGTTCTTCATGCTTACCTTTTAAGAATACAAAGTGATGAGAATTGCCTTCGAGCTTGTAACTCTTCTTGAATTACATGATTTGGCCACCATGTGGTTTGAGCCTTATTCTTTGATTAGGCAACCTCTTGATGGATGATGTTGTGCATTTATCTTAATGCATTGTGTTTCATGATCATATGCATCCATATACTTTAGCTTGAATGCTTTCATGCTTCTTTAATGCTTGTTTTACCTTACACGTTCACTTAAAGCATCTCAAGCACACTAGGATAAGTGAAGTGCATGCTTCTTTTGTGACATAGCTTTTTATGCTAATGTGTGTTCTAAACCGCGCAATTTAGAATTCACACACTTATTTGTCATTAATGTCACACTAATTCACTCACTCAATTCTAGTGATTTACCTCATTCCAACAATGTATGCTTCCTTGCTTTTATATCTTCTCATCTTATGGTGTTGTATTTTTATTTTTCATGATAAATGCACCACAAGCAAACATGGAAGCAAGACTAAGAACACGCAGCAATCCAGAGACTCACCGTACCCCCTTGCTCATCTTTGAGTGCACCGAGGACGGTGCAAACTTTTAAGTGTGGGGAGGTCGTCCGACCGGTCGGCGATTTTGGGTGACAAATTTCTAATTTCAATACTTTTGCATTTCATTTTAGGTTCTTAGGATTTTTTACTTTCATTTTCTTATTTTTGCATATGTATACACAATAAGCTTAGTCAAAATAATGAAATTTTTCAAATAATGAAATTTTCCAAGATTTCTATCTATAGGGCATCTCAATTGATTTGACTGAAAACTTTTCATAGAACTTGCTTGAATTATATATTTTGTGGAACATGATTTATGAGCTAAGAACACAAGCTTGTGAGATTTGAGCCTAATGGTGTGGTTACATCTTATAACCACTTATTTTCCTTCTTGTGTGCATTAGTCTCTTTCTGTGATTGTAATCTTTGATTTGTTTGATTCTTTATTTCCATTATTTTGTGTATTCATGTATTTATATGATTGAGGCCATCATTTCATTTAGCTCACTTACCCAAATAGCCTTACCTTTTATCTTCCTTTGTTAGCTAAATTTGAGCCTACGCTTAACCCACTTATTCTTTAATTTAGCACATTACTAGCCTTAAAGCGAAAAACAATAAATGTCCTTAATTTGGATCTTTGATTAGCTTAGGCTAGTGTGTGTGTGAGTATCATTCAAGTGTGGGAACCTTGAGACATTGGGTGAATAAAAGGGTAGTTTTGTAATGTTATTGGAAATATTGGGAATTGGGTACACACTCATGTATTGATCAAATGTAAAACCTTATGCATTGAGGTTCTTGTATATAAAAAGAAAAAAAATAAGAAAAACAAAAGAAAAAAAAAGAAAAGAAAAATAATATGGAAAAGAAAAAAAATAGAAAAAAGAAAAAAAAAAGAAGAAGAAAAAAAAAATAAAAAGGGGACAAAATACCCCAAAGCAAGGTCCAATAAACTCAATGCATAAGTGTTGCGAAATGAAAAAGAAAATGCATGAGTATATAAAAAAGTGAAAAATGGGTAGTTAGGTTAGAACTTAATTGTATAGGATGTCATAGGTTAGGTGGGAAGTCTAAGCTTATCAAAGATTCAAACTTCAAGCTCACTTGACCATATATGCATCCTACCTTGACCCTAACCCCATTACAACCTAAAGAAAAGACCTCATGATACTTGTATGCATGCATGAAATGTATGTCGATTGTTAGAAGAGAAAACAAATCTTGGAAAGCATGATTAGGGGAGAATTGAGAGAATCGACCCTAAACACTTGAGCGAATAGAGTGCAAACACTACCGGTGAGGGTTTGATGCTCAATTACATGTTTTCACCTATGATCATCTCTTTTCATGCAAGTTTGTAAAAATATTTAATAACTCAATTCAATTGTGAATTAGACTTGCTAGTCCTTAACCCTTGTGCATATATATTTCTTGGGAATTGATTTATTTTGACCAAGCACTTGCATTCATTTAGATAGTTGCATATGGGTAGATTAATTTAGTTAGTTTCCATTGAATAAATGCCATACCCTTACTTCATTCTTGGTTTAAGCATGAGGACATGCTTGGTTTAAGTGTGGGGAGGTTGATAAACCCCATTTGTAGGGTTTATCTTGTGCTTGATTTAGGGGATTTTATACCCTTTCACCCACATTTATCCATTGAAATAGCATGGTTTTATAACTTCTCCTTTAATTGTGCTTAAGAGTGAAAACATGCTTTTTAGGACTTAAAATAGCTAAATCTACTTCTCCTTAATTCCATTAGATACCTTGATGTGTTTTCTAAGTGATTTAGATTTAGGAGGCAAGGATTGGACCAAGGGAATGTAGGAAAAGCATGTAAAAATGGAGAACTCATGGAGAAATAAAGGAAACGCAAAAGCTGTCAACCCGACCTCTACGCACTTAATCGGCCATAACTTGAGCTACAGAGATCCAAATGATGCGGTTCTAGTTGGGTTGGAAAGCTAACATCCGGGGCTTCGAAACGATATAAGATTTTCTATGGTTGAACCGCACATGGTGACGCGTACGTGCATAGTACGTGCACGCGCCGTTGCTGCCACCTGGTTCACTTAAAGCAAAACGTGGCCAGCGAATTCTAAAACCTTGTGGGCCCAATCCAACTCATTTCTGATGCTATTTAAGCCAAGGATTGAAGGGGGAATGAAGAGACTTTTCATACTTTAGAAGTTAGTTACCATTAGTTTAGTTTTAGCTTAGTTTAGTAGTGAGAGTTAGTTTCTAGAAAGAGAAGCTCTCACTTCTCTCTAGAATTAGGATTAGGTTTAGTTCAATAATCTTAGATCTAGATTTTAATTCATGCTTTCATCTCCTTCTATCTCTCAATTCCTTGTTGCTACATTCAATCTTCTTCTATTCTTTTGTTGTAATTTCCTTTATGTTGTTTTTATATTTTGTTGTAGATCTAGTATTGTTCCTTCTACATTCTTCCAATTCAATAAGAGGTAATTCATAATAATTGTTCTTCTTTGCTTTTCTATTGTTGATCTCTTGCCTTTGTAGTTGTAGATTCATTTAATTCTTGCAATTAATAATGTTTACTTCTATTGCACTCTATGTGTTTGTTGAAATGCCTCTTCTAGATATAGTGTAGATTTTGTTCCTCTTGGCCTAGGTAGAGTAATTAGTGACACTTGAGTTATCTAATTCCTTTGTTGATTGATAATTGGAGAGATTGCTAATTGGTTTGGAGTGCACCAAAGCTAGTCTTTCCTTGGGAGTTGGCTAGGACTTGTGGCTCAAGTCAATTCATCCACTTGACTTTCCTTTAATTAGTAAGGGTTAACTAAGTGGTAGCAATGAACAATTTTCATCACAATTGAGAAGGATAACTAGGATAGGACTTCTAATTTTCATACCTTGCCAAGAGCCTTTTATAGTTGTTAGTTTATTTTCATTGCCAATTACTTTTCATGCTTCTTATCCAAAACCCCAAAATAACTCATAACCAATAACAAGACACTTTATTGTAATTCCTAGGGAGAACGACCCGAGGTTTGAATACTTCGGTTATTAATTTTAGGGGTTTGTTTTAGTGACAAACAACTTTTTGTATGAAAGGATTAGTGATTGGTTTAGAAACTATACTTGCAACGAGAATTCATTTGTGAAATTCTATACCATCAAAAATCATCTCATCAATAGGGGGTTGCCACCTTATGACGGACTCCATATCTATGCAGAAGAGAGTCCAACTATCTATTACAGAAGTGACTTCCTGCATCACTAATGAGTGTCCTTGGGACGCCAAACCGGCTAAAGATATACATCTGAAGAAAGCTCATTACCACCTTGGCATCATTGGTGGGCAAAGCCACAGCTTCCACCCATTTGGACACATAGTCGACTGCCACTAGGATATAGTTGTTTGAATGTGAGGATGGAAAAGGTCCCATGAAATCAATACCCCACACATCAAACAACTCAACCTCAAGAAGTCCCTACTGTGGCATTTCATGGTTAGCAGGGAGATTTGCAGCCTTTTCACATCTGCCACAGTGCTTTACGAAAGCTCTTGAGTCTCTGAAGAGAGTCGGCCAGTAAAACCCACTCTGAAGGACCTTTGTAGCTGTCCTTTCACCACCAAAGTGGCCTCCATACTCAGAACCATGACAGTGCCAAAGAATCTACTATTTTTCTTCATCTGGGACACACCTCCGGATAATTCCATCTGAACACCTTTTAAAAAGGTATGGTTCCTCCCAAATGTAGTACTTTGCATCAGTCAATAGCTTCTTCACTTGTTGCCTACTGTACTCCCTTGGGATAAAATTCATGGCCTTATAATTTGCAATGTCTGCAAACCATGGAGCCTGCTGAATGATGAATAATTGCTCATCCGGAAATGTCTCAGTTACAGCTGTGGGTGGTTGCACTCCTGCTTCAGGCTCAATTCTGGAGAGATGGTCAGCTACTTGATTTTCTGACCCTTTCCTGTCTTTTATTTCAATATCAAACTCTTGAAGGAGCAACACCCATCTGATTAATCTTGGTTTAGAATCCTGCTTGGTTAGAAGGTACTTCAAAGCAGCATGGTCAGTATAAAAAATAACCTTAGAACCAAGTAAATAAGACCTAAACTTATCAACAGCATACACAACAGCTAATAATTCCTTTTCTGTAGTTGTGTAATTCTTTTGAGCATCATTTAACACACGACTGGCATAATAAATGACATGTACAAGCTTACCATGCCTCTATCCTAAAACAGCTCCTATAGCAAAATCACTAGCATCACACATTAATTCAAATGGTAAATCCCAGTCAGGGGGAGCTATAATGGGAGCAGAGGTAAGGTTTGCCTTCAGAGTTTCAAAAGCATGCAGACAATCAGAATCAAAGACAAAAGGAACATCAATAACCAACAGGTTGCTCAATGGTTTAGCAATTTTAGAAAAATTCTTTATAAATCTTCTATAAAATCCTGCATGACCCAAGAAACTCCTAATTGCCTTAACATTAGTTGGTGGTGGTAATTTTTCAATTACCTCTACCTTTGCTCTGTCAACCTCAATTCCCTTACTTGAAATCCGGTGTCCAAGAACAATGCCTTCTGTAACCATAAAATGGCATTTTTCCCAATTTAAAACAAGGTTTGATTCTTGACACCGTTTCAAGACAAGAGATAAATGTTTAAGGCATGATGCAAAAGAATTACCAAAAACAAAAAAGTCATCCATAAATATTTCAATAAACTTTTCAGCCATATCAGAAAAAATTGAAAGCATACACCTCTGAAAAGTTGCTGGAGCATTGCAAAGTCCAAATGGCATTCTCCTGTAAGCAAATACTCCAAAGGGGCATGTGAATGCTGTCTTCTCTTGATCTTGAGGGTCCACTGCAATTTGATTATATCCAGAATATCCATATAGAAAACAATAAAAAGCATGACCAGCTAATCTCTCAAGCATCTGATTAATGAAGGGGAGGGGGAAATGATCCTTCCTTGTAGCAGTGTTGAGCCTCCTGTAATCTATGCACATTCTCCATCCTGTGACTGTTCTTGTAGGAATAAGCTCATTCTTTTCATTCTGGATCACTGTCATCCCTCCTTTCTTGGGAACTACCTGCACAGGACTTACCCAAGGGCTGTCAGAAATAGGGTAAATAATACCTGCTTCCCATAATTTCATTACCTCTTTTTGGACCACATCTTTCATAGTTGGATTGAGTCTCCTTTGTGGTTGCACGACTGGTTTAGCATCATTTTCAAAAAAGATCTTGTGCATACACCTGGTTGGACTAATCCCTTTCAAGTCACTAATGGTCCACCCAAGAGCTGTTTTATGGCTCTTGAGCACTGAAACAAGTGCCTCTTCTTCTTCAGGTTTCAGAGAAGAGCTAATAATCACTGGGTATGAATCATTTCCACCCAAGAACACATATTTCAGAGAAGGAGGTAAAGGTTTGAGCTCAAGCTTGGGGGCTTCCTTTTCCTTTATAGGCGTGTTCATCAGCTCCTTTTGGGGTGGTGAATCATCAACTTCAACTAATTCACACTCAGAAATAGGATCCAGAACATCATCAAGTACCTCAGTTTCCAGTATTTCTTGAACAAGTGGTTCAATAACATCTATTTTCATACACCCCTCAGAATCATTGGGGTGTTTGAGGGCTTCAAAAACATTTAGGACCACCTGTTCTTCATTGACCCTCAGGGTTAATTCACCCTTTTGCACATCAATCAGGGCTCTACCTGTAGCTAAAAATGGTCTACCAAGTATAATAGAGGGTTTTACCTCCTCTTCCATGTCTAATATCACAAAATCAACAGGGAAAATAAATGGTCCTACTTTAACAAGTAAATCTTCAACCACACCTACAGGTAATTTAATAGAAAGATCAGCAAGTTGAAGAGAAATACGAGTGGGTTTTACCTCCTCAATTTGAAGCTTTTTCATTACTGAAAGTGGCATGAGGTTGATGCTAGCTCCAAGATCACATAAAGCTCTCTGAATGCCGACTTCTCCAATGGTGCAAGGAATGACAAAGCTCCCTGGGTCTGGCATCTTCTCAGGAATGGTGTGTTGAATAATAGCACTGCATTCCTTGGTTAACACCACGGTTTCTTGCTCCTTCCAATTCCTCTTGTGTGTCAACAACTCTTTCATAAATTTAGCATAGAGAGGCATTTGCTCCAAGGCCTCTGCAAAAGGGATTTTGATCTGTAGCTTCTTGAAGACATCTAAAAATTTAGAGAATTACTTTTCTTTGGATGCCTTCTGAAGTCTCTGAGGATATGGCATTTTTGGCTTGTATTCAGGGGCCTTTGGTAAGGTGGGATAAGTGTCAAGAGAGTCAGGAAATGGGTTGTCTGCACGTTTAGGAGCGGCGTGCTCTACCTCTTCCTTCTTCTCCTCTGGAGCTTCCTTTTCAACTGGATCTTCATTGACCTTATTCTCAGAACCAGCTACCTTACCACTTCTCAATTGAATAGCCTTGCAATCTTCTCTTGGGTTCACCACTGTATCACCAGGGAATGTATTGGAAGACCTTTCAGGTAATTGCTTGCTCATTTGACCCATTTGTACCTCCAAGTTTCTAATGGAGGCTCTGGTTTCTTGTATGTAACTCATCATCATCTCCCATTTAGAATCTTCTTGGATTTAGAATTTGCCTGCTGAGGTTGTTGTTGCTGAGACTGAGATTGGCGGTTATTATAGTTGTTCTGTTGAAAACCGCCCTAAGAACTATTGTTGAAGTTTTGAGGTTTCTGAGGTTGATCTCTCCACCCAAAATTTGGGTGATTCCTCCATCCCTGATTGTATGTCTTAGAATATGGATCATTGTTGGGATTTCTAGGACCACTCCCCATGTAATTCACCTGTTCAGAAGAGGGTTGAGCATAATCATAATTATCATTTTGCATAAAGTTACCTGTCATGTCATAGGAGGTATCTTGGGGTGGATTTTGAGTGTTGATAGCTGAGACTTGCATGCCACCCATCTGTTGAGTAAGTAGATTTATCTGCTGAGACATAAGCTTGTTTTGAGCAAGAAGAGCATTAACAGCTTCTACTTCCAACACGCCTCTCTTCTGAGCGGCCTCAGAGTTCACAGGATTCCTGTTAGATGTGTATAAATATTGGTTGCTTGCAACCAATTCAATCAGCTCAATAGTCTCCTCTGGTGTCTTCTTCTTGTGCAATGAACCGCCTGCAGAAGTGTCAAGGCTCATCTTTGACATCTCTCCTAAGCCTTCATAAAAAATATCTAGTTGAGTCCACTTGGAGAACATGTCCAGAGGGCATTGCCTAGTCAGCAGCTTGTACCTTTCCCAAGCTTCATAAAGAGTTTCACCCTCCTTTTGCTTGAAAGTCTGAACCTCCAACCTAAGCTTAGTCAGCTTCTTTGGTGGAAAAAATTTAGTGAGAAATTCCGTGACAACCTTTTACCACGTATTCAGACTCTCCTTTGGTTGGGAATCTAGCCATAGCTTTGCTTTATCCCTCAGAGCAAACGAGAAAAGCATGAGTTTGTATACCTCTGGGTTTACTCCATTTGTCTTCACAGTATCACATATCTGCAGAAAATCAGATATAAACTGATTTGGATCTTCATGAGGAAGTCCATGATACTGGCAATTTTGCTGCACCAGAGTGACCAGTTGTGGCTTCAACTCAAAGTTGTTTGCAGTTATAGGAGGCACCACAATACTTTTCCCATAGAGATCCGCAGTAGGGGCAGAATAAGAGCCAAGCACTCTCCTCTGTTGATCATCTCCATTCGGATTTACCTATTGGCATTAGCATTATTATTTGCCATAGTGAATTCTGCAGCCTTGCAAAATCTTGCTTGTTGTAAATGTCGCCTGAAAGTTCTTTCAGGTTCAGGATCAAAGTCTAAGAGATGTCCTTTGTTTCTGTTCCTACGCATACACAAGCAGAAAACAAGAAAAAATGGGACTCTCTACGTCAGAGTGTAGAGAAGTCCCTGTGAGGTCACCTGTGTAAAATAATAAAAACTACTAAATAAATAAATAACAAAAATTCAAAAATTGAAAGGGAAAAATAAACAGAAAAATTTTAAAATAGAATTAATTGAGTGACACCAAACTTAAATTCAATAAATCAAAATATATATTTTTTTATAATAAAAAAAATGAAAAACGAAACAGGGGAGGGGGATATAAGGAAAAGAAAGTAAATAACGTAAAGGAAAAAAAATTAACGTAAAAAAAATTAACCTAAAAAAATGCAAAATAAAAATTTATAATAAAATAAAAAAATATATAAAAAAAATTATCTAATCTAAGCAATCAAACAACGAATAGTTGTTAATCACAGTCAATCCCCGGCAACGGCACCAAAAACTTGGTGCGGTATTTTACAACCATACTTACTAACCGGCAAGTGCACCGGGTCGTACCAAGTAATACCTTACGTGAGTAAGGGTCGATCCCACGAGGATTGATGGATTAAGCAACAATAGCGTTTGATAGGATTAGTTAGACAGACAGAAAATAGTGTTGAGATGCAATATAAAAGACATTAAACAATATAAAAAATATTGAAGAAAGGCAAGTAATTAAGATGGGAATAATATATGGAGAAGGCAGTTAAGGCTTCAGAGTTATCTATTTTCTGGATTGACTTTTCTTATTAACTATTTTAATTATGCAAGATTTAATTCATGGCAAACTATTTATGACTAGACCCTAATTCCTTAGACCTTCCTAGTCTCCTCTAAAATTCATCAACTGCCAATTCCTTGGTCAATTAATTCCAATTAGAGGGTGATGATCGAATCCTAGTTTATATGCCACAAGAATCCTAATTATTCAAAGATAAAGGGATTATATGTCACGTATCCCGTTAAATACAAACAATTAGAAATTCAGGATAATATGTTTTCAAGCTATTGTTCAAGTAAAGAGCTTTTCCAAGTTTTACAAGAACTCAAATAGAACATGGGTCATACTTCCGTTCCACCCAAATTCATAAAATAAAGAACGAAAACAATTATTGAAATATAAATCAAAACATGAATTAAAATAGAAAAATAATATTATCAATCCATACAATAGACAGAGCTCCTAACCTTAACAGTGGAGGTTTAGTTGCTCATGGAAAAGAAAAAATAAGGATTCAGGTAAGAATGTACCGCCTCCCAATCTGATAGCATCAGATTCCTTTTTATAACTAATCCTAATAAATTTAAAATCTAATATTTAAAATTAAACTTAAAATAATATCTTTTCCTAATTTAAGATTTGAATTTAAATTTGAATTAATTAACAGATCTTCAGTTGATGGGTGGGGACCACTTATTCTGTCCATTTTGCAGCTTCTAATCTGTGTTTTCTGGGCTAAAAATTGAGTTAAAACAGCCCAGAAATCGCCCCCAGCGTTTTTCTGCATTTTTTGCACGTGGCGCATGTGACGCGTCTGCGTCGTCCACGCGTTCGCGTCATTTGTGCAGATTCCAGTCCACGCGATCGCGTCAGGCACGCGATCGCGTCATTGCGATTTCCTCCATTCCGCGCGGTCGCGTGAGCCATGCGTTCGCGTCAGTATTCGCTGGTCATCTCCTTGGCTTCTTCTCTTTCTCTGCAGAAACTCCATCAAATTCCGCCAAATGCTACCTAAAATAAACAGTATTGTACTAAACTCAAAATAGCATCCATAGTGGCTAAAATATAATTAATTCTTAATTAAATTCAACAATTTAGATGCAAATTCACTAGGAAAAGATAGACAAGATGCTCACGCATCACTACTCACCATTATGAACGACTCTTCTTCTTCTTTCTCGATGAAAACCACAACTGTCATTTTTCTTCGCGTTTCTCCTCCTCCTCTTCTTCTTCTTTCTTCTTCTCCTCCTTTTTTGTGTTTTTCCTCTTTTTTCTTCACGTGTTTCATCTTCATCATCGTGTTTCTCCTCCTTCTTCTTTTGATTTTGCAACATTTTGTATTTTTGTCGTCTTTATTTGATTTTTTCCTCCTAAAAAGAATTATGAGAATATGAAATAAGAAGATGAAGAAGAAGAAGAAGCAGCAGAAGATGAGGAGGTGGAAGAGGAAGAGTTCTGAATTATGCAGAACTCATCAGAATAAAAATACACCCAAATATCTTCGTTTTACACCCAAATATCTTAGTATTACACCCAAATTTGCTGCAGATACAGAAATGAGTTATGTTACATGTACACTAAAATCAGCCACCAAAGTCAGCCAGCAGTATAAAATACATACTGGAATACAAATATACATTGAAAATAAGTTAGAACACACATGTATTTATACACAAATACATTCGTGGCTGATTTTAGTGTACAAATAGCATTTTTGTACAGAAAAATATTTCCTCTAATACTGCATTTTCTTTTTCTTCTTCTTTTCCTTTATTTCTTTCTTTCTTTTAGTTAAATGAATGTAAGTTCATCCTCTTCCAAGTAATTTTGCAGCATTATGTGTTTCTTCTTCTTCTTTGTTTGATTTTTTTGTTTTTATTCTTGTTAAGAGAGTAAAACAAGAAAAAACTTGATAAGGTAAAACAAAAAGGAAAAGATGAATAAGAAAAAAAGAAGAAGAAGATGGTGATGATGAAGAAGAAAAAAAAGAAGAAGCAGCAGAAGATGAGGAAGAGGAAGGATTCTGAATTATGCAGAATTTATCAGAATAAAATTACACCCAAATATCTTCGTTTTACACCCAAATATCTTCGTTTTACACCCAAATTTGCTGCAAATACAGAAATGAGTTATGTTACGTGTACACTAAAATCAACCATCAAAGTCAGCCACCAGTATAAAATACATACAGGAATACAAATATACATTGATTCTTAATTTTGTTTCCCTTCTTATTTGTGTCCGAACTCTTGTAAAAAAACTTGCAACCTTCGAATAATCCTTGTAGAATTTTGTAGCATCTTCAAGGGGGTTAAAAGTCATCCCAACCTTGGGGACAAACTGGTCATCAACACCACAGAGGGGCTGCAAAATACACCCAAAATACACTATATTAAAACAAGCATAAACTATAGAATGCAAATACAACTATAAAACTATCATAAAAAATAACAAAAACCAGATTCATGAATTATAACTAAACAGAAACTAAAACAATTTAACTAAAAGAATAAGACAATTCACCCTCCGTCAGATGAAAAGTAATAAACTGTAAATATACCCAAACTTTTCTAAAATACACCCAAATATTCCTGATCTACACCCGAACGTCTCATATAAAATGGACAAGATTATATTAATTCTAATTAGAACTAGTACATTAGATTCAATTCAAACAAGGAAGAATTAACAACAAATTTCACAGGCAAGGTTCACACATTATTCAGCTACACAATAAAAAACTACTAACTGGATTCAAATTCAGATTCAATTACTAACTAAAACTAAATCACACCTCAAGAACTTCATTGGATTCAGTTTCAAAATTCACTTCACTGTGATTCATCTGACAATCTGAAGTTGAATTATCCATTATCTTCAAAAACGATTTCAGAGCTTGACATCAAAAAATAATGGAAATCGAGAATAACGAAGAATGAGAATAGAGAGAGAAAAGCACGTAAATGAAGAAGGAGAAAGTAGAGAGAAACGCACGTGAACGACGAAGGAGAAGGCGGAGAGAAACTCACGAAAGAGATCGAAGAGAGAAGGCAAGAAATTCTAAAAAGAAAACGAAATCCTTTCAAAAATTAAAAAATCTGTTAGAGGCGCGTGAAACATATGTGCATAACAAACGCGTTTGAGCGAAATATCAATTAAAGAACTTATAAGACTTGTATAGAAAATCACTTGTACGTAGAGATTAATCCTTCTACATATATTTTTTTTTTTGAGACTTGAATCTAAAATTTTTTAATTATGAAATAAGTTTTTTTATAAATTTAGTTTTTATATAGTATAAAAAAATTACACAAGCAATTTATTATATTTGTCACATTAGCAAAATTATTAATTTTTAAATTTATTATTAAAATTTATCTAAATATATAAATATAATGAGATATACTTACTAAACTCTTTACACGGTTAATACATAAAAATTATACTCAATGTTTACTAGATTAACTAATTTATTATATTTATATATGAGGAGTGCTAGGAGGCTAGCAATTTTTGTGTTTTGTAACCATCAATTGGCTATCAATAGTCTTTTTAATGGTGTGAGATTACATCCAATAGCGAGAAATCACTCACTTTTCTCTTGATGATTAAGTGCTGGCCACAAAACACAAAAATTGCTAGCCCCTAGACTTTTTGTTTATATATATTTAATAAAGAAAACACACACTGGTGGCATAAATCAACCCACGTAATTAAAATCCAACTTTAATTAAAGAAAGAAAAAGCAAGAAGGCACTATGCATGTGAGAAAGGAATGCTATTTTTCCAATGTCACTCCAGGCTCCTACACCTTTTTTCCATCCTTCTTTATCTCTCCCATTTCTAATACACCGTCATCGTCGCCGCCACTACCTCCATCAAACCACTGCCATATTTCCCGGAAGCTTGATCCAATGTTCTATCCGGCCAGAGACTCTTGCTTATCATAGTGTGAGGCACGTTTCATTATTTCGTGATTCTCACCATTTGCATTTCAACGCGTTTTACTCATGCAACCAACTTTTTGTCAAGCAATTTTGGACTTATGCGACGGCGGCACCGCTAAACGACAATATAATCCACTATTAAATTATTATTATTATTATTATTATTATTATTATTATTGCTCAGTAACTTTACATCGTTGAATATGGCGAGCTCACGTTTTTAATTTACATTTTCCAAAATTTTTAAACTATTAAAAGTAGTAGTCGTTTGTGTTGTTCATAGGCAAAAACTGAAATTAAGTTGTAACTTGATTTTTACGTTTTTAAGGTTGAATTTGTAACATGTGGTAACTGTATTATATAATACTGGACTGGACAGCCTTAAAAAACGACAATGACAAAATGGCCAAAGGAAGGAGTGAACGCAAAAACTAAAACTTTTAGCTTTAGTTAAAGGCTAGTTGAAGGATAAAATCACGTTTGCGTTTAGAAAAAAGAAAAAATAGTCAAACAAAAAAAGAAAACTTCACATGTGTTTAACGCTCTAAACCCTAAACCAAACTCATCCATTATTTTTGGACTTTGTCACTCTCAAGTCTCAACAACCTTTGGGTCAGGGAAAGGTAATTATTGAATGTTGGAATTGTGAACTGGAAAATGAGAATTATTGGAAAGGTAATTAATATCTAGTACAGAAAATTATGATGCAAGTGAAACCAACAAAGCCTCTTTTTTCCCTTTCTCCTAGCTAAACTAAAGTTATAAATTGGGAGAGGAAAATGAAAGTTCAAACCATACAAGTAAATAAGTAATTTTACTAACAAAAACGATGGTATATCATTCTAATGACGAAACAAATTCCATCTAACAATCAATAACAATAGTAAAAAACACACACAAATTTTTTAAGTCAATGAGAAAGAGAAAGAAAAAAAATAATTGAATATAATATTTATCAAAATAAATTTAATTAACTAACTTGTAATCTTAGAATACATATATGTTAAAGTTTTAAATTTTTTTATTTTAATAAATAAATAACAAATAACATATTAAAAATTTAAATTTTATACTTTTTATAAAAAAATTTAATTGATATGTGTAAACCCTAAAAATGAACCGTTAATGCTAGAGACATTTTTTTAACTATTAGCTAGTAAAAGGACCCCTGTTACACACGAAACTAAATCAGAAAAGACCATCAATACATTATTAAAGACCTCCCTGAATACGATATTTAAGGCCCTTTTTTTATTTTACTATTGATAACGCAATATATAATTGACCGTGTGTAAATACCAATTTCAAAAGATACAAACCAATTAGACTAATTGTCTGTTCTGTGACTTATTAATAATCATAGTAAGTGAAACGATCAACGAGAATTGTCTCTTTTGGAATCTGAATGAAAGAGTGTCGTTATTAGGTATTATGTTCATCCGAAAAATGAGAAAAACTATACCAGCTTTGATGTAATCGAACGATATATATGACATGAATAGTATAAGCATACTTCAGATAGTTAGAACAGTGGAATTCCATTAACTGAAAGCCATCGATTAGAAGAATGATATTAGATAAATAGTTTATCGCATTTGCTTTTAGGTCAAATTGCATGTGCCAATGCAACTGTGAACTACCAACCATGTTAGTTGTCAGAATTCAATGCAGCTGCCTGGAATAATATAATTAGCAGCTGAAATCAAAAGTAAATACAAATTACAAAGCCACTGCTGCGAGACAGCAGCATCGAATTCCCAAGAAAATTAAGAACCCTCTTTCCTTTTTATTATTGAATAAAGAAATCCGTAATTCCCGTGACTATGAAACATGTTGCAGAGAAAGAAGCCAAGATAACGTAACAAACGGAAGGGGTCTCTACATTGTATGTTAATCTATATCTTTATATAACGGGATAAAAAAAACGGTTCCGCTACGTTACCAACAGCATATCTGCCAACTTCTACCAACTCTTATTTATAATTGTGTTTTATGGAAGTGTGTTCGTGGATGTGTCTAATAAAAATGTCTTTTTTATAGCTATGTTTAATAGAAGTGTTTTTATAAATATATTTTCTGGATGTGTCTCTTTATATATGTATTTAAAATATATTAATTAGTAGACACATCCACGAACACACTTCTATGAAACACAATTATAAATAAGAGTTGGCAGAAATTGGCAGATAATATGTTGGTACCCTATACTTTTCCTAAAAAAAATTGTACGTACAACTTTTTTTAAAATACTCTCTATTATATTTAATTTTATATGAAAAATTCTTAGTTCTTTGTTCAACCTAAAAAATTATATAAAAAAAAATGTTAACTCCAGAAGTTAAACATATAACTTTTTACTTTTAATATAATATATTTAGTATCTCAGTTGATCACAAATTTTTTGTTATTATTTATATTTAATTTATAAAATAAAAAATGGGATTAATAAGCAATGCATAATTAGATAAGAGAAATGAAAATACTGTGATGACTATAAATTAATTTTGTAATCAAATCTAATCAACTGTCTTTAACCGTTTTTTTCTTATTTCTTTATAGGGATGTCTTTTAATTTGTATCTTTTTTCTTCTTCTCCACTTCCATTTTTTTTTTCTTGTTTTTTTCATTCTTCTTCTTTTTTAATTTTGTCTAATTTCTCTTATTTTCACTTGCTCTTCCCTCTCAAAAAGAAAAAGAACAACAATAAAAAAAAGAAACAAAAGACCAAACGCAAAACAAAGAAGAAGAAGCTAAGGAAAAAAAAAAGAACAACAAAGAAGAAAAGAAGGAAAAAATGTTATAGAAGAATTTTTGCAGTTAAAAATTTTGTATTTCTATTTTGTTTATATAATTATTTAATAATGGTCAACTTCATAAATTTATATATTTTCTGTTACTGATATTTTTGTATTTTTATTTACAAAATTTCTTATGACAAATATTTAAAAAATCACAAAAATTTGTGAATGAGAATATATAAGCTTTGTAATTTTTTTATTCTCCTATTTTATAATAAACATAAAAAATTTAGAAGAAAAATTACAGAAAGAAAACAAAAAATTTTTTTTGAATTTTTGAGTTATTAAAAGTTAAAAGAAAAAAAATGCAAAACCGAAAAAAAAAAAGAAAAAATAAGAGTAACAAAAGAAAAAGTATGTTATTAAAGTATAAGAAGGTTCACCTTAATATTTTGAAGTTTTGCTATACATTTAAGTCTTTTTGGCAGTCAAATTTAACTAAATTGGCCAAAATCCAACAAAAATCAGTTTATTACCCAGCGCGTGCAAACACGCTCTCACTCTCCAACACATACGACGTTTCAATGCACACTATTTGAGACGAAAAACCATTTTAAATTCTCATTTTAACATTTGAACTTCAAACAACTCTCTGTGCTAGGTTGAATCATTAACAACAACACCGAACGAAAAATCTCTCTACGAGGCTCTCTGTTCTAAGTTGAATCATCAACAACAACACCAAACTAAAAGAAAGTTCTCTGTGCTAGGTTTCAAATAGAACGAAAGATGAAAAAGACAAAGCTCTCAACGAAGCTTTCTGTGTATTTCTAAAAGACGAAAACACAAAGCATTATTGAAGATAACTTGATTCTAAATCGTGTATTTCTGCTTCTATATAGTTGTAGTGTTTCTTATGTGATTTAAGTCATGTTAATGAGGGTTCTGGTATCATCATTCGCAAATTTGGCATTATTTTTATTTATATTTAGTGTGATTCATGTCATAGGCTTGAAGTTGGAGTCTCTATGTAGTCGTAGTGTTTCTTATGTGATTTAAACCATGTTGATGAGGATTCTGGTATCATCATTTGCAAATTCGGTGTTATTTTAATTTATATTTAGTGTGATTCATATAATAGGCTTGGATTTGGAGTCTCTATATAGTTGTAGTTTTTCTTATGTGATTTAAGCCATGTTGCTGAGGATTCTGGTATCATCATTTGCAAATTCGGTGTTATTTTGATATATATTTAGTGTGATTCATATCATAGGCTTGGATTTGGAATCTCTATGTAGTATTATTTCTTATGTGATTTAAGTCATATTGATGAGTTTTCTGGTATGATCATTTGCAAATTCCAGGTTTTATTATGAGTTAGATTCAATGTCATTCATGTCATAGACTTGGATTTAGAGTTTTTATGTAGTTGTATTGTTTCTCATATAATTTAAGTCATGTTGATGAGTTTTCTGCTGTGATCATTTGAAAATTTTAGGTTTTATTATAAGTTAGATTCAGTGTCATTCATGTGTCATAGGTGTGAATTTGGAGTCTCTATATAATTGTAGTGTTTCTTATGTGATTTAGATTAAGTGTGATTCAACATATTTTACTGAGTTATTTAATCTTTGTTTATTAGCTACAATGGCAGCTTATAAGTTATGAAATGGCTGGAGTTCATTGATCCTGCAAAAATCAAAGATGGAAAATACTCTTGGAAAAATTGAAAAAAAAGTATGCATATTTAAACATAGTTAATTCTCTAATTCTAAATTAAAACAGATTAATAATTTTCTTTCAATTGTAGGATAAAGTTGATCATTTCAAAAAAGAATATCCTTCATGGATTCTTTTTTATGAAACAAATAAATTGAAGCATAAAGCCATTGAAGAATCTAAAGTTATAAGACTATCCAAGTCATCTGCTACAATTATAAGTCCTTTTTGTAAATTTTTATCAGGGGATATAGAATAAGATGAATATTATACTTCTATTTTTGAATTTTATGGATACTATTTTTTTATAAATATGTTGAAAAATACTTCTCTTTTTGAATTTTATGAGTACTGTTTCTTTGTAAATATGTTGAAAAATAGCAGTTCATGGATATTAGGAATTTCTAATACACTTCTTAAATGTGATTTGATGTAAATTAAGGATAATAAATTGTTTAATATAGTATAACATTGAAATTATACAACCACAACACCAAAGTTCATTCTAATAAAAGCCAAAAATTGCTGATACTAAAACCCAAAACTATTTACCACAAAACAATGGTAGTAAACTAAAATTCAGTATTCAACAAACACAATAACAGCTAAAATTCAGTAGTCATTAACACAATACAACACAGAAAGCAAACATAAATTTTATTATACTAAACAAATAATACCGAATGTCATTCAAATTAAAACGGAAAGTTCGATCTTATTGTATTGAATCTCCAAATTGATAATTCATAATTTGACAAATTGCTTACTAACATCAAACTACAATAACAAAAAAAAAAAAAAACTAGTCAATAAACCACTATTATTAACTCAAAACAACAGTGACACCATTATTCATATCTGAAAACATCAAAATCTAATATAAAAAACATCAAATCAGTAACACTGATCTTCACAAACCAATCCATAACAAGAACGAACTAATCAAAACTCATAGATTTCAATCAAATTCAAATCTGTAATCATCAACACTAATTGTCATCAATACTGATTTCCTTAATCAAATTCATAACTACATTATTCATTCTTTCAATCAAACCTCCTTGACTACATTCGATTGAAAAAATCATCCAACTCGCCTTGGTTCAACGTAATCGAACTTGCATCATCAAACTCGTCCTGATTCAATGCACTCGAGCTTGTATCATACATTGTTTGCTCTCAATGTTTGATTTCAGAAATGAAACAACGATAACAAATGATAACACGGAGAAGAAGAACAAAAATTCTGAGAACGCAGAGAAGAAGAGCAAAAAAGACAATGAAATCACGAAGAAAATGTTAAAAAAGAAGTTCGTTAGAATTATTGGCGCGTGAATGTTAATTAGGTTAAAATAACACTACAAGAAAAACGCTGAGTAACGTCAGAAAAACGAATAAAATTTGACGAAATAAACCTCACCGGTAACATATTACTAGAAAATTTTTTGCGTCTGACGGTTTTTCGTCGGATGTAGCAACGGAATAAAGATAGCAAGAAAAAAGAATCTGCGAAAATTTTTCGACGGTAACATTGGCGCCATATCATACGTCTCCGCACATCCGTCGGTAATGCCGATCGAAATTTTTTTATATTTTTTTGAAAAAAATGACTGGGTTGTTACCGTTGGTATATGTTGACGATAGTCTTTTCTATTTTTTCTTTAATGATTTTTTTCGTCCATCTATAATGTACCCTAATAATTAATAATTGAAACAGTACTTTAAACCTAATGTGAAATATCACACATACAAAGTAAAAATACGGAATGATGGTAAATTGAGATTTCTAAAACAATACTAATTATATTACATTCTTCTCAAAATTTGGTAAAGAAGTACATATCATAGAACTATATTTACATTAACCCTATTCAGATTCATCATCTTCTTCCTCTGGTTCACCATCCTCCTCTTCCAAAGTAGTTTTCTGATCATCGAACTCATCTTCCTCTTCTTCGTCGCCATCGAACCCGTCTTCTTCTTAAATATCGTCGTCTTCTGGTGGTAGTGCGTCGTCTTCTATTCCAAAGTCAATGATGTCATCATCCGTAACAGCCGACCTAAGGGTGATCGGCTCACCAGTATCAACCACCATTTTTAAAGGAGTTGGACCATCAATCTGGGAAGGTTCCTGACCCCTTGTCCTATCATCAGACTTAATGCAGCCTCTTGAATTAGTCTTAATCAGAACCATCCAACTAGACTTGCATGAACCCAAATAAGGCAAATAGCATACCTTTCGTGCATTTTGAGGTAGAATAAAAGGATCGTAGTGCCTATATTTCTTAGTTACATTAACTTCAATGATATCGTAGTCCTTGTTCTTTCGTGTTCCTTGTCGCGAACTTGGATCATACCATTCACATTTAAACACGCACACCTTGTACGTAGTATGACAGAAATACTCTAATTCAATTATGTTGTGCAATACACCAAACCAATTAGAATGACCCCGCCTGAATCCCCAAGAACCCAAACTCTGGTGTTATCTATTTTCTTTCCAATCGACCACTGTAAGGTATCGAACTGGTATCCATTAACATTGTATATCGGGTAGCTAGTACACTTATTCATTGGGCCCCAACTAACTGCAACTAGTTCCGAATCTGTTGTGTCAGTTAGATGCACGCTAACGTATTCTCTTAACCAACGTGAAAAATTGTTCAATGAGGTATCAATATTTGCCTCTTGGAATGACCTATATGATAGAATAGGATAAAGAAATTTTGATTAGATTACGAAGTTAGAATCTTACTTATTGCAATATTTACGAAGACTTAAAATACTCACATGAGGTAAGGTGAAATCTTGTCACAATTGAGTAACACATGCAGATGTGTAGCATCAATTTCCTTTGACTCTAACCAGTAGTTACTGCCAGCACCCATTGCAACTCCTTCCAGAGCAAAGTTTGGGTATGTTATTCCATTTGATGAGAATTCTCCCCTCTCATCGTTTCTTGCAACCCTTATTCTATGTGACTTAACATGAGGCTGAAAATAGAATGAGCAAAATGCAGATGTTTTCTAAGCTAGGAATGCTTCGCAGATGTTGCCCTCAATCTGAGATCTATTCTTCATGGTGCGCTTGAATGAACTATCATCATCTCAAATAGGTACATCCACCGAAATTGAATCGGCTTACATAGTATTACTTCGTACTGTAGATGGATTGCTAAGAGTTCCATAACGTCAAAAAATGATGGAAAAAATATCCTCTCTAGCTTACAAAGTATGATGGGAATGTTTTTGTCCATGACTGCAGCTGTGAAGTCATTAATGCTAAGTTTTGTAGCACATAACTCTCTAAAGAGCTCACTTATTTCTGTGAGGGGTTTCTAGATGTTGGTTGGAAGTTCTCTGAATGCAACAAGAAGCAAATACTCCATGAAGACGTGACAATCATGACTTTTCAATCTAGTAAGCCTATCCTGTGACACATTTGCACACCTGCTCAAGTTAAAAGCGTAACCATCCGAAAACATTAATCCTTTAATTCACTTACAAATATTTTGTCTCTGGTCCTTTGTTAGAGTGAACACTGCCTTTGGTTTAGCCCACTGCCCGTTATCAAGTCCCTTTAAGTTCAAATCTAGCCGCCTGTAAATGTCCACCAAGTCTAACCCCCTCAAAAAATTCAGGTTTTAATCCCCAGCTACTGTTATCCCTATCATACATCCATAGATGATGACTTGGAATCATATTTAAACACACATCCTAGAATTCAACAAACAACATAAATTATTAATTTTTTTAGAAATTTGGTAGAATGTACCCTATAATTAGAATCTTTCACCAAATACAATTATCATTTTCTGACAAACTAAACATGTTTTAAAAACAAATTGAACGAAATTTTGGCAGAACTTTTCTTTAATTTAGAGACATCCATCAAACAAATATAATATTTTTTACAGAGAAAATAGCTGCAGGCATAAATTAGAACAAACACGAATTCAATAACATATTAAATCCTAACCGTTCTAGTACGCAACCCCTTATAACTCTACAACTTTCCAGCAAACAAGGGTTTCGAGAAGGCGCCTCTACGCGACCTTCTCCCACTTCCGTGTAAAACGTCATTCTAGGAAAAGCAGTAAGGCCAACATAAAACTTAAACAATTGATTATAGTTAGAAATAGAAAACCTACCTAGAACACAGATGAACAGAATACGGAAGAAGCAAAATCCAATTGATCTCAGAGAAATAACACCGTCGTCCTAATAAAAAGTAAACTTATTAAACTCACAAGGTAAAACTAATTAATTCAACAAACTACACAAAGTCTTCCAACAATGTCGAGTACTCTTAATCTCACCATACTTAACCTTCATTAACTTAATTCAACTTCTATCTACATTAAATTAACATAAGAAATTCTAATCACAAACTTCATTACCCTAATTTAATCAATAATTTGATAACCAAATATATAACAAAATCCTAAACTAAAAACAAAATCTGAAAAGACTAAAAACCTTAAACCAAACCCTAATCACAGACTTTATTGCCCTAATTTAATCAATAATTTGATAAAATACCTAACAAAATCTTAAATTCACAAAAAAATCTGAAAAACCCTAAAAAAACTATAGCAAATCCTAAGTCAATAATTTCATAAACCACTTAACAAAAAAACCTAAACTCACATAAAAATCTTAACAAAATAAAAAATATGTCAAAATTACCTCTGATGGTGGCTGCAGGATGGTGGAGGCGTAGTGGTAATAGGAGGCGGTAGTGACGGCGACAATGTCACTATCACCGACGGCAGTGACCACGAACACGAACAGCGACGACGTTCTTGACGGTTCCAGCAGTGACCGACAGCTCCAGCAGCAGCAACAACGGAGGCTCCAGCGGGTGGCGGCGACGCCGGCAACTTCAGGGCCGAGGAGAGAACACGAGTGGGGAGAGAGAGAGAACAGAGAGAGCGAGTAGTTTGCAGAAGTGAGGGGGAGAGAGTTCGCATTTGAATTTTTCCCTAATATTACCGTTGGATTTATCGGCGGAACATTCCGACGGTAAATTGTGTAAACATAACGTTTCACTAAAGCGAGTTACCGTCGGCAAAATTTGACGTTAGATCCGCCGGTAAAATTGGCGTCACTAAAATAATATTTCGCGTCACTTATCACCGTCGGATTTAAAGTTAAAACATAAACTTCGACGATAAATAATTCGGAAAACCAAATTTAGCTATCCGATGCAAAAAACAACGTTAAATCTGATGGTAATGAATGTCGCTAAATTTGACAGTAATTCTGATAATATTTAATATGTTTTTTATAATGTAATTTGGTTAGATTTGATTGGATAATAAATAATTTGATTGTAAATTTTTTTGTATATATTTGCATGAATAATTTTTGTTATTGAATAATCTGTTGAATTAATTTAATTAGACTTAGTTATTAGAAGAGTTATTCACCTGTACCTAATAACAACTCAGCACATAAACCTTCGAGAAATAATTAATAGAGACTAGAGAGATAATAGTGTCTAAATCTTTGCGTGATTCCCCTTTGAATTTTAAACTTATAAATGACTTAATGATTAGTAGCGTAGGACGTGTTAGTTGGAGATCGAAGCAACCTTGGAGCAAACGTTAAATAAAAAGTCAAATATTTATTATATTTATATTTTATGAAATTTTGACAGTTGTTAACAAATCATTTAAAATTACACGAAGTATAATTAATACTACAGTTTAAAACTTTAAATATTTCAAACATTATTGCCGGAGCTTACATACCGTGTTATATAAGATTTTTTTTTTTTTGAAGATTAGCAATTTTAAAATTTAGTAATGTGAGAGAGATAATAACTCAACGTTGTTTGATTTAACTTAATATTTATAATTTTATGTATATAATTTTTATAAAATTATAATTATATATTTATTATATTTAAGATTATTTAAGTATTTTTGCATTACTTAACAAATATAAAATAAGATAAATAATAATTAAAAAATACAAAATAAGATAATTTTAAATTATTTTAAATTGAGTTTTTATTATTTTTAAATATTTTTGTTAAAATTATATTTTAATGTAAAATTTCTTTATTTTAACAAATTCTCATACATAATTTTTTATGAAAATCTTCTTTACAATTGAAAAATATATTTAACATTTTTTTAGTAAGGAATTTCACCGGTGAATAATCTCCATTTTTTGGTTTTGAGAAGGGGAATAGCACCCTATATAATAATAAATCCTTTTTAATTTAAATGGTTATTTTATTTACTATCAATTGTATTTATATTCTCCTTAACCAAAATCTTAAAAGGATTATCAGTAAAAGCCTACATTAATTAAATAATAAAAATGATTTCTTTTTTCCCTTAAAATACGGTGTGTGTATATATATATAGAGAAAGTATGAAGAGCCAATGAAATATTTGTATAATGTGTACAATGGAGATTTAGAGAGTATTAAAGATATATATATGACGTCAAATAAATACTATATTCCTTGGCCAATAAGCCACTATATGCAGAGCAAATAATCAACCCTCTAATCAACCCACTATATTACAGAGATATTAGTGGATAAATAAATGTTTTAGATTATTTGGTAGGGTAAGGAAAGGCTGGTTAATACTCTTTAAAAAGCTAGCAAAAGTATGTATTGGTTGGTGCTGTCTGCTGTGTACTATTTTCACATAGACTCACAAATGTGGATGAGTTTTGAGCATATTATCATGGTCCATTTAGAGAATACTAACATCTCCTTAGCTTCCACCTTCTCAATAGTTCTCATAATAGTATAATACACTCGATATCTTGTTCTGATGTATGCCATTAGCAGATGATACAGTAAAGCACTCCATTAATTGATCATTTCTTTTGCCCCTCCGAAAATATGCGACTCAACACTTATTTCATTTAAAATCCTCTAAGATATATAAATATAGAGTAAAATATTGATTTTGTTCCTAAAATTTGGAATAAGTTCTATTTGTGTTTCTAATGTTTAAATCGTCTTATTTGTATTCCTAATGTTTATAAAAATAATTTAATGTTATCTTGCTGTCAATTATACTAACAGATCAGATTGTATTTTTCAATTATTTTCACTTTGATGTATTCATTCTCAATTAGGTCTCACTTGGATGTGTTCGATTTTAATATTGTACCCACTATTTGTGTTCAGGTTTAATTATATCCCTAAAATAGTGAATTATGTAAATATTGCAGGGATTAGTTTCAATTTTTAATGAATTATTATTAAAGTGGATCATCGATTCTATTCTAAACATTTGTATTCTAACTTTAGGAAGAAATTTTGAGAACTCCAACTAAAGCTCATGATGTGTAATTGACGATAGGATGACATTGAATCACTTTTACAAAAATTAGGGATACAAATAGGATAATTTAAATGTTAGAGACAAAAAATAGGACTTATTCCAAACGTTGAAGACAAAAATGATACTTTACTCTATAAATATATAATTGAATGATATTTATGATAATAAAACACTCATCTTCTTCGTTAATGTTTTTAGGCCAAGATATCAGGGCTTTATAAGACCCAACTTGAGTTAAATCTTATCAGATCACTACCAAAAAAAGTCTATGATCACGGTGAAAAATCATTATTAGAACTAGTGTAAAGAGTGATCATAGGTCTATGGTCACGGTTTTTTTTAATTTATGGTCACAATTTTTTTATTGTGGCCTATTCTGTCGTGGCCATAGACCTATGATCACGATTTTTTATCTATGGTCACAATTTTTATGGTCATGGTTGTAGTGTTCAAATTCTGACACTTTAGGCTATATTTTTTTTACCGTGACCATAGGTTGCTCTATGGTCACCCCTTTATTAAAACCGTGACCATAGGCTAATCTATGGTAATGGTTTTCACTGTGACCATAGCCTATATGGTCACCCCACTTAAAACTGTGACCATAGCATTATCTATGGTCAGAGTTTTTACCAATATCATAGCCTCTATGGTCTCCCCTCCTTAAAATGTGACCAACCCCTCCTTAAAATCATGACCATAGTCTTATCTAAGGTCACGGTTTTTCACCGTGACCATAGCCTCTATGATCACCTCACCTTAAAATCGTGACCATAGCCTTATCTATGGTCACGGTTTTTATTGTGACCATACCGTGACCATAGCCTTTGTTGAGTTAAGAAATTAACTAAATTAATTTAATGATGACAAACATTATTTTTAATGGGTTAAATACCCAATTAGTTTTGATTGAATTTAAGTAAGTGTTGCAAGCCAAAGAAAGAATGTTGCAGTAGCCCAATAGGAAATCAAACCAGAAACAAAGTGGACTAACAAAGCACTAAAAGCCCAAAGTTGTTAAGCGAAAGAATCACGTGGGCTGAACTAGAAAAGAGCCAACCCAAGCCCGAATTGATCTCACTCAAAGCTAATCCCTCCAAAGTGCTTCCACCAAAGCCAACGTTCTTTTTTTATTTTCGGTTAGAACTTAGAGAAGAGAGAGAAAGCTTCGTTCCTAAGCCATTCACCAAAGAAGAAAGAAAGAGAAGGGTTAAGCAAAAAGGTTGAAGTCTAATCATCCAAATCAAACCATATCAAGCTAAGTCAGAAGCTAAAGGTGATTCATTTCCTTTTGCATGCATCTTATTTTTTTCCCTCCTTCTCCAACTTTCTGCTACTTCATTTTGAGATATATGAAGAAAGTGATTTTTGAAACACACTGCTGTGAATCAAAGGCCAAGATTGTTTATTGGAGACAAAGTAGTATCTCAAGGGTTCAGATGTGGGATTGCCATTGAAAAACTTTTCTTCTTTGCTATTCTGAGGCATTCGATCAAGAGAAAGAGATTTGTTTCAAAATTCCAAATTAGGGATTAATGAAAAAAAGTGAAAGGCTAAGTTGGTAGCACACACTCGAGGAGTTGACTTGGTAGAGAGTAACTCAGCAACATATAAGGAGATATAAAAGAAAATTTTTTATCATTCCAAAAAAAAATAGAGTGAACCAGGGGTTTGAAGTTCATGTTCTAAGAAGTCTTCTATGAGAGAGTTCATCAACTTGGACAGGGCTTTCTATCAAAGGATCATTCTGCTAGAATGAGGAACGAAATCAGAGTTAAGCAAATCTGGTTCATCGCATAGCAATAGAGGCTGCTGAAGCATCAATCTCCTTCATGTTTTATAGATTGTAATTTATTTTTCAATGTATATCTTTCTGTAATTTCTTGAGAGGTAAAAGGCTGAAAGAGAGAGCTTATGAAATAGCCAAAGAGTGAACACGGCTGAGTGATACACTTGAGTGAAAATCCTAGAGTGATTTCAGATTTCTTTAGGTTGGTTTTGTGTCTTGTATCTTGTACCAGTGAGGTACCCCTTTCTTAGTTGGGTAAGCACTAAGAGTGAAGAGTTAGGTATTAGCATAACCAAGTCAAGTTAGGTCAGAACTTGAGAGTGAAAGGATTGTGTCAATTATGTGGAATTGGTGTAAGTAATACTTTAACTATAGTGGAAATTTCACCATTGTTGTGGTGAAGACTGGATGTAGGTTGCATTGCACAAGGAAACTGAACCAGGATACATGATGGTGTCAGCTTCTCTCTTCCCTTCTCTGTTCTGTTTTCAGATATTCATGAGACAAAATGAAATTGTCTCACAAAATTTTCACTGCTGAGTTCAAACAAAATCTTAGTGTAAGTTTATAAGTTAAGCCTTATTTCATTAAACTAAAAGAAGGTCATAGATTCAACCCCCCTTTTTTTAAGCCTTCTACAACCTTCAATTGGTATCAAGAGCATTGGTCTCAAGAATCAAGCTTCACCGCTTAGAGCAAAGGTCTAATGGCAAATGACTTGGGCACAACCACAGTTTCCTACACTCTAATTGAAGGCTAGTCAAATAATAGGCCTCCATTCTTCAATGGGAAGAACTATGCCTACTGGAAAGAGAGGATGAGGATCTTCATCCAATCCATTGACTACAACATATGGAAGATTGTTGTAAGTGGCCCCAAGATTCCAACAAAAATAAGTGCTGATGGAGTGGTGACTCCAAAAGAAGAAACTGAATGGAATGACGACGACAAGAAGAAAGTGGAGCTGAATGCCAAAGTCATCAACCTTTTTCACTGTGCTATCAGCTTTGAAGAGTACCAAAAGGTATCTAGATGCAAGACAGCCAAAGAAATCTAGGAGAAACTCCAGGTTACACATGAAGGCACTAAATAGGTCAAAGAAACAAGGATTGATATGCTGTGAAAAGAATACGAGATGTTCAACATGAAGGATGGAGAAAGTATTGATGAAGTGTTTGAGATATTCTCAACCATAATCAACAACCTCGATGCTATGGGTACAACCTATTCAGAACAAACCCTAGTGAGAAAACTACTTAGAAGCCTCACAAAGGAATGAGAAACAACAGCCACCGTCCTAGTCGAGAGTAACAACCTAAGTCCCATAACCTATGATGAGCTGAGAGAAAAACTCCTTGCCTATGAAGCCACACACACAAACCCGGACTCAAAGAAAAAGGGAATAGCCCTTAAGTCAAAAATAGAATAAAAAGAGAGTGAGTCTAGTAATGGTTTTTCAGATGATGAACTTGTATTTTTTGCTAGGAGACTTAGAAGGCTAATAAGGAACAAAGGCAAGTACAAGAGTTCAAGCTCAAAGGAATACAAGAAGGACTTGAGTAAGGTGATTTGTCATCATTGCAAGGAGACTGGGCATTTTAAGTTCAACTGTCCGAAGCTCAAGAAGGAAGAAAAAGGAAAGAAAGAAAAGAAAAGAGTGCTCGTGGCATCTTAGGAAGATCTTGAGAATGATTCGGATGAGGAAGAAGACTCCGAATGCGAAGCACAAATCTGCTTCATGGCTAGTGATGATCAACTTGATGAGGTAAATTACAATGACTTGTCCATAGATGATTTACATGTTATAATTGATGATCTCACACAAAATTCTTCAAAACTGTTGGAAAAATACACTAAATATAAATCTGAAAAAGAAACGTTGAAAGCTTAAAATGATTTTTTGAGAGAAAAGGTGAAGGAAACCGAATGTGCTTTGGATATTATTGAAGAAAAAAAATTCTAAAATCTGAACTTGAAAAACTAAAAGGAAAGCAGATTGTGGATCCTTCTCAAGAGCTTATTGTTGAAAATGAAAGACTAAATGAAATGATTAAAAGATTGAATGGTGACTTAGCAAAATTTGCTCAAAATTCTAGAAACTTGGACAAATTACTTGCAAGTCAAAGACCATTGTTTGAAAAATCTGGTTTAGGATATGTGACAAATGATGATCCTATTTTTGATAGATCTCCTACAATATTTCTGGCCTCTTCATCGAAAACTAAGTCCAACATAGACAAATCTGTTTTAGGACATGTTCCCATATATGAAGAAAAATCTGGAAGTTCCTTTTCAAATGAAAATGCTTTGTGTTCAAGAACCAAAACTGTTTCTAACAAGTCGGGTCTAGGCTATGTTCCAACCAATGAGGTTACATTCAAAAAACCAACATTTAATAATAGAACCTCATCTTCAAAAAGCCAAAACACATTCAAAAATTCTAGTTGGAATGCTTTTGCAAAAAGAAAAAATCATAACAAAAATCATTTTGTCAAAAGAAATGCACCTCTTCCAAAAATCAAAAAATTCCAATCCTTTAATCATTTCCAGCATCATAACTCACCTCCATTTCAGCAACATGCATCAGAAAATCATTGTTTTAATTGTAAGAAATTTGGTCACTCATACTCACAATGCTTCATTGAAAAAAAAAATAGTAGGAAACCAAATTTATAATGTTGTCTGTGATTTCAATGTACTTGGGCAACCAAGGTGTATTAACTTCAAAGGATCCAAATTAATTTGGATACTAAGGTTACTTGAAGTTTTAATGTAGATTTGCCTAGCATCCAAGAATAAAAAAGATATGTGGTACTTGGACAGTGGATGCTCAAGGCACATGACTGGAAGGTCAACTTTCTTCATCAAACTAAACAAGTATGATGGAGGTTTTGTGACCTTTGGAGATGATGGAAAAGGTAAAATTGTGGCTGTCGGAAAAGTAGGTAATAATCAATCTACTTTCATTGATGATGTCTTTTTGGTTAATGGTTTAAGGCATAACTTGTTGAGCATAAGTCAATTGTATAATTTAGGTTATTTGGTAATTTTTAAAAGATTGGAATGCTATGTTGTAAATGAAAAGACCAATGAAGTATTGTTTATTGCTAAGCATTGTGATAATGTGTGTGGACTTACCCTTGATGAACTAAAGGATCAAAATGTAGCTTGTTTTCATTCTAAAGAATCTGAAAAGTGGCTATGGCACAAGAGATTGGGCCGTGCAAGTATGTTTCAAATAAACAAACTTATCAAGAAAGGATTAGTAAGAGGTCTTTCTTTGATAAAGTTTGACAAAGATATCACTTATGATGCTTGCCAAATGGAAAAACAAACAAAGAGTTCATTTAAATCAAAGGAAGACATCTCTACTAAAAGACCACTTGAATTGCTACGTATTGATTTATTTGGTCCAACAAGAACTCAAACCTTGGGTGGTAAACATTATGGTTTAGTAATTGTGGATAACTACTCTAGATTTAGTTGGGTTTTATTTCTTGCACACAAAAATGAAGCCTTTTCGGCCTTTGAAATTTTTAGCAAGAAAGTTCAAAATGAAAAGGATTCAAAGATCTCTTCTATAAGATGTGATCATGGAACTGAATTTGAAAACCAATTATTTGAATCCTTTTGTGAGGAATTTAGAATATCTCACAACTTCTCTTGTCCAAGGACCCCACAAAAAAATGGTGTCGTGAAAAGAAGAAATAGAATTATTCAAGAAATGACAAGAGCCATACTTTGTGAGACTAATGTTCCAAAATTCCTTTGGGCTGAAGCGGTTAACACAACTTGCCACATTTTAAATAGAACTATCATAAGAAAATTTTGAAGAAAACACCTTATGAACTTTGAAAAGGTCACCCACCAAATTTAAATTACTTGCATATCTTTGGATGCAAATGTTTTGTTCTAAATAACAAAGATAATTTGGAAAAATTTGATCCAAAGGCATATGAGTGTTTATTTGTAGGATATTCTACAACTAGTAAAGCATATAGAGTCTATCATCAAGATGCTAGAATAATTGAGGAGTCTATACATGTCACATTTTGTAATACTAACTTGGTTCAAAGTATTTTGGAGGATTGTGATGCAGGAAATCAAGTTCAAAAGGATGTTGAAAAAGTCCAAAATCATGAAAGTGAAAATTCAGAGCAAACTGAATTAGAACCTGCAGATGCTGAAAATCCAACACAAGACAATTCTATTTTGTCTTATGAATCTGGAAAAAATCATGAAACTACCAGTTCTTTGAGTCCCTTAGGCTGCGTTTGTTTCTGAGAACAGGACAAGACAAGACACTGATGGACAGAGACACAAAATTTTGTGTTCTTGTATTCTGTTTGGTGATAAATTAGAACAAAATTATGAAAATCTAATTTATTCTCATTTTTTCATTCAAAAATTTGAAATGAAAAATATAATTGATGAGTTTGGAAAACTCTAAATTAATATTTATGATGACTAAACATTATTAATTTGATTAATTTCAAAAATATTAATTCATATATGTTGATTAAATTAATTTTTATTTTGCATGTTCTGTTTGGGCCGAAAATAAAAGAAAATTGTTGCAAGCCCATATAAGCAACTTACCTTCAGCCTTGATGTTAAATATGATTATGTTGGCTGAATTATTTTATTGGGCCAGTTTGGTTTATTACTGCAAGTCCAATGTGCTTTCAAGTATCAAGCCTTGTTCAAAGTATGGTATATTATATGGCTGAAGTAATTTGTGTTTAATTGGGCCAGAAGCATGTTGAACCAAGCCCAAAATTAAACATGCTTGAAGGCAAGCATGCTTGGTCCGAAACCATTAAGCAAAGAAAGCAAAGTTTCATTGCTTCCAACGGATCTCTTTTTTAATCATGTGATGGAACTCAAAATTTTATTGAGAAGAGTTAATGCAGTTCTTGGAACTATGAAAGAGAAATCATGATTGATTAGATGGTTGGCCTTAATGAAGGCACGCTACCTAAAGCAAAGGGAAGTAAAAGCAACTCATTTTATTTAATTTATTCAAACACATTTAATTGCTTTTCTTCCTACTCTCTCTTCTCTCTCTACTTGCTTCTCACTTTCGGTCACTTCCATCACAGCAACCATGGAAGCATTAGTGAGCTATCAAGAAGAAGCTAGAAGCAAGCTAAAGAACATCACAATGATGGCAAGAAAAAGAAAACTAAAAGTATGCTGTGGCTAAGATTCTTATCACTTGTGGTAAGATTTGGTGATGAGATCTTAGCTTCTCCATACCAAAAATGGAACAGAAGATTTCGGTCAGAGAAGAAGATCCTTGGAGAGGATGGCTTGTCTCTGATTCTGCTCAACCACCACAGGAGGTAGCTACAGTGGCTACATGATGGAGGAGGCAGAGATTGGAGCAAATGAAGCTATCATCATCATGAAGCATCAAGGGCTAGGAGTTCATCTTGGAGAGCAAGACAAGGATGAAGGGCTCGGATTGATGAAGATTGGTGACCAAGGAAGGACTAGAGGTAATTGCATGTTGGGTTTTGCATGGGTTATCTCTTCTCTCTCTCTGGCCGAACCGGTTCTGTTTGAAGAAGAAGAAGATTAGCTTGGTCTGTTTGGTTTCAACCTTGGAGGCTTCTCCCTATAAGTAAGGGTGAACAATCAGTGTTTGATTTAAGGAAAAGAGTGAGCACAGAGTTTCTATAGCTCCCCAAGCTTATAGAAGTTCTTCTCCTTCAATGTTCTTCATTTTGTAATTTTTCTATTTAATTTTGTCATGTCTTGAGTCTCATGGAAAAAAGACAAACAGTGAGGTTTGTAATGAAAAAGCCATAGAGCGGAAAAAGGCAGAGAGTGCAAAATTAAAAGAAAAAGTCATAGATGTCCTTAGAGGTCCTTTGTACATCTGTGTTGTGTTTCATGATTCTGTGGGAATCCCCTTGCAAGTTAGGTTAGCACTTTGCAGTGAAAGCTTGGTTGTAACTAAGTCAAGTTCAGGATGGGGTTTAGATTCTGGACTTGTCCCGAATAGGAAGGGTAGTTCCCAGGGAGAATTAGTGTTTGTAATCAAGAATGATTATAGTGAAATTCCATCATTGTTGTGATGGAGAATGGATGTAGGTTGTCTTGCACTTAGCAGCTGAACCAGGATATATCTTGGTGTAATTCTCTTTCTCTTCTACTCCATTTCTGTTTCTGCTGCCCAAGAGATAAAACTGAAAATATCTCGTGCTGATCGACGAGACAATAAGAAAAGTCTCGTGGCTGGGTACGAGTGATAAACCCATATTTCATGAGTTCTTTTGTGCTTAATTTGAGTGATTTATACAATCCTTCACCTGCTTATTCACATTAATTGCATGGTTTTACTTTCCCTTCCTTATTATGTCATATTGTGAAAAACATGTTTCCTAAGCTTTAAAAATTAATTATTTTAATTACCTTTATTTCCATTCGATGCCGTGATTAGTGTGTTGAGTAGTTTCAGATTTTCTAAGGCAGAATGACTTAAAGGATGAAAAAGAAAACATACAAAATAGGAAGGAGAAGGCAAAACGGAGCTTTAAGGAAACTGGTATTCACGCGATCGCATGGATGACGCGATCGCGTGCCAAGCACGAATCAGCAGCGACGCGGCCGCATGACTGACGCGACCGCGCGCCTTAAGCAGAACGCACATGACGTGGTCGCATGACTGACGCGACCGCATGGCAAGGAAAAGCTCCGAATGACGCGACCGCGTGACCCACGCGGACGCGTGACAGAGGCCACATATCAGAATTTACAGAATGCGCCCCCAGCGATTTCTGAAGCCCTTTTTGGCCCAGATCCAAGTACAGACAGCATAGACCAGAGGTTATAAAGTGTGGGAATGCACCCATTCAAAGAGGGCTCGCATATTTTACTTTTCAATGATTTTTAGATTTAGTTGAGAGGGTGATCTTCTCTCTCTCTCTCTCTCTTAGGATTTAGGATTTCTTCTTGTTTTAAGAGTGACTCTCAATCCAGGTTTTACGTTTCTTTGTTTTAGCTTCCTTTTACTTTTTATTTATTCCAGCACTTGAATTGATCAGTGAATTTATGAATTTCTTCCATGTTACAGACTGTTATTTGAATTAATGATAATTGAGGTATTTTCAGTTTATGATTGTTCTCTTTGATTTAAGTTACCATTGCTTCCCATCTAAGGATATTTTTATTATTCTATCAATTTTACTTTTTCCCCTTTTGGTTCTGGTTAAGGATTCAGTAACTCAACAGTTATTAAACTCAACATAATTGATAATCGTTATCTTGCTAATTGAGCTTAACTTAAGTAATCCCAACCTTTTCTTTGGAAATAAATAGGATTCAAAGGTCAATTTAATTAGTCCCTTGACTCTCCTTTGCTTTAGTAAAGGTTGACCAAGTGGAGTTTAGATCTAACTTTCATTATAGTTGAGAGAGATAACTACGTTGGACCTCCAATTTCTCTTACCTTGCCAAAAGTCTGCTTTACAGTATTTATTTATTTTAATTGCCATATACTTTACCTGTCATTCAAATTACTTGCCTCTCATCTTCTAAACCCCGATTACAACCTTTATAGCCAATAATAAGAACATACTTCCTCGCAGTTCCTTGAGAAGACGACTCGAGATTTGAATACTCGGTTAACAATTTCTAAAGGGATTTGTTACTTGTGACACCCAAAATGTTTGTATGAAAGGACTTTTTGAAGGTTTAGAAACTATACTTGCAACGAGAATTTATCCGCAAATTTCTAGACCACGCAAAAGTTCCTCTCATCAAAATGGCGCCGTTGCCGGGGAACTGCTAACGTGTGCCTTATTATTGGTTATTGTAAATATTTTTCTTTTGCTTGTTTATTTATTTTTGTTTTTCCTTTTTAACTTTATTTTCTACTATGAACTCTCACCCCTCTCGCTTTGAGTTTGGTTCTAATATTGTTAAAGGAAATAGAAGTTACAGCAGGAATGTGCATCAAGGTCAGACCAATCAAGGATGGATGGAACCAAGAGAATCTAATCAACCCTTTTGGCAGCAACACCCTCCGAGATATCCTGGACAAAGACCATTCTACAGTGCATACCCAGCTGAAAGACATGGTGGATAACCTTGTAACTACCAACAAGCCCCACCCCGTGCATATAAACCATCCTTTCAACATAACCTCGAACCACCACACTCACGAGCTTCTCTTCACCATTCGCCACCATATGATCCTTCTTTACCCCAATACCAATCAAATCGCTCCCTATCACCACCACTTTCCTTTGTATCATGTCCAAGTCCAGCAACCCAAGAAGCAGAGGATCGCCTAAGGGAAACAGTAATTAAATTTCAAACAACCATTCAACAATTGGAGCAAGCGATGATTCAATGGGCTTCTAGGTGCTCAAATACACAAGGATCAGCCATAGCTCCATGTGGACAGCCCAATGAAGAGCAGAGCATGAAGGAATTGCCAGAAACTCCAGTGGACAAGACAGAGCATGAATTTGTACTAGAACAATTAGAAGAAGCTGTCATTGTTCAAGAAGAAGAGTTGGTTGAAGACCTAGGAGATGCTGAACTTCCATGGGAATCCAGAATTGAGGAAAACGCCGTCAAGGAGACTACAGTTGATGCTAAGGAGGATATTTCTCCAAGGCAAGTCGTTTATGAAGAATCAGACAGAATAATCCAAGAAACAAATTCCCTCGATAATGATAGTCACAAGTCTAACTCTCTTAGTGATGAACTTGCATCCGCAAGTGAATTCTCTGAGATCGAAGAATCTTCCCCAAGTGAATATGAAGATGATGCAGAGGTAGATTTCTCTCAACCTCCAATCTATAACTCAAGTGATGAGGAAGACATAGAAGACTTTGACCAGGACACAGATACAATTAAAGATCTTTGCAAAGAAGTGGAGGAATTCACAGAAGAGCATAAGGAAACGGAACTTGCAGAACCACCAAAAACACCTATCCCAAGGCCATTACCACCTAACACAAGCTTCAAGTGGGTACAATCCTTAACTTATAATTTTACTTATTCACTTGAATATGGTTTGCTTGAAACAGATGGCCAGCTTAGAGCTCTCTGCAGCTTTAAGAGTAAGAGGAAAATGGCTCGTACTCAGAGCTGGTGCCCAAGGCTCAATAAGGTTCCACGCTTCACTTCGAAGTACACGGATTGGTATCATGCTCAATTACATGGATCACGGAAAATGTTTGGTCACCAAGGTGAGATTCTAATTTTTAACCCGCCTGAATGGAAACATGCAGATCAAGACAGAGGCGGATTTAAAAGCAAGGCTTGGAATCCTGGACTCTATCCTGACATTCGTAGTCCCGGGAGCCTGAAAATCTGTTTAGAGCTGCTCAGAAGCTTTGCATGCTTAGTTTGGGACCCCGGAGGCTATTGGCATTCCAAGCACTGGTGGAGATTTTTGGACGAATTTAAACATAAACCACCATAACAGGATACTCCTCCAATGTCCAACTTAAGGACTTTAACTAAAAGTGCTAGGTGGGAGACAACCCACCATGGTATGGTCGCTTCTTTTTCAATTTATTTCTTGTTAATTGCTTTTATTTTTACCTTTTCATTTTAATTTATTAAACCTGGAATCATGCATAACATTCATGTTAATCATTGCATTCTGCATTTTTCATGCATATAAAAAAAAGGGGTGCACGTTGCGACCGCATGCCCTATGCGATCGCGTCATATTGCGAAAAACACCACCCGCACGACCGCGTGACCCACGCGGCCGCGTGATATATATATCGGCTTAAGGATTCAACGAACAGAAAGTTAGGCTGGAATCGTGCGGCCCTTGTGCGTTTCGCACAAATTGGCCCACGCGATCGCATGCCCCATGCGATCGCGTCACTTGCACAATACCAATCCCACGCGACCGCGTGAGCGACGCGATTGCGTCACATGGATTGCACATCACCCCAAAAGGAGACAGAGAGTTGCGCTAAAACGGCGCTGGAGTCGTGCGTTTAGCACGAATTCCGGCGACGCGATCGCACGACCCACGCGATCGCGTCACCCTTCTTTCCCTCCTCTCATGCGATCGCGCACCCCATGCGATCGCGTCACTCCCATTTTCACCCCAACCACGCGACCGCGTGGATTCGAAAGTATAACCCCTCCAGCCACGCAAACCCTATCAGTCGCGCAGCCCCCCACCCCCAACCCTCTTCTCCCTCTCTACTCCCTCTCCCTCCAACCACCACCCAGCACCACTGCGCCACCACCCAGACGCCGCCGCCACGCCGGACGCCGCCGCCGCAACCCCCTCCCCTCCCTTCTTCTCCCTTCTTCCTCTCTCCTCCCCTCTCCACCACTAACCTCCGCGACCACCGTGCCCCGCCACCGCGCCGGACGCCGCCGCAGCCACCTTCTTCCCCGTTCCACCCCTCCCGCCTACCAGGTTCCGCAAAACGCAATCCCCTTTTATCCGTTCATCGTTTTTCTGTAATTTTTTTCCGTTTCTGTTCATCATTAGGATAGATAGATACGCATGTTGTAGTGGATTTTTAGGTTGTTAGGTAGCTTAGGCTCTGGTTAGTGGATCTAGGTCTGTTTACTTGCACTGTTCCTGTTTATGTTTTATCATAACTGCAATTCTGCTGTTCCTGTGACCGCATTCATATGCTATGATTTCTTGCAATTGCTGCTTGTTACTCCAAATTTTCCTGTTTCTATTCATTACTGGTAACTGCAGCAAGTTTTTAATTCATATGAACTGCTATGATTGCTGTTTATTTTCCAGGACAATCCAATTTTAGCCAGAATGCTGCCCAAATTTTTTGTAAATTATTTTCATTCATGTTTTGGTTTGGTATTTCTGAACTCTGTTTTACTCTGCTTTACCCAAACCATTTCATGAATGCTATGGCAGGCATTCTTATCCTCTTTGATTTCCTGGTTCATCAACTGCATTTGTGATTCACTGATTTCAATTTTTGCTTTCTTTATTTCTATTCGAATCAGCATCACCCTGTTTTCCTTGTTCGATTATGAGTACTTCTATTCTGACCTGTGAATCCTTGTTATATGGAATTTTTCTATGCCACTTACTTTAACCCGCACTTTACTAACTCACTAATTTTATTTACTAATTTCTTTTTCAAATTCTAACCATACTAACCCTTTTAATCTCTTTTCTGTTTATTTTCACTTTCCTCTAACTTTCTAACCATGGCATATTGTTTATTTTTCCATTTAACATAAATTCAATCACATTTCATTTACTCATTTTCCTTATTCTATTTCTCCCTTGCTGCTTTGAGTTTCCTTTGTTTAATTGCCTAATTGCTTTCCTATTTTTATCCATATCCTGATTTTCTGTTTTTCAGGATGTCTGCCTCACAAAGGAAAGGAAAAGGCAAGGCTACTGGCAAGCGCAAGAGAGGATATTCCTCCCAGTCCATCATTGCTCTAATGCACGATTCTTCATGGCGGGAGAAGAACTTCACACAGCAGGAAAAAGCTGACCAGCTGCTCCCTGCGAATGATCCTATAAAATTTGCAAACCGGTACTGTGAGCTGAAGTACCTGGCTTTTGCAAACTCCAGAAATCTATACTTGGAGCGAACTCTGAAGATTCTAGAAGCACTCCAGCAGTACACCACTGAGTAAATCAAGCAAAGGGGCTGGTTCTTTCTGGAAAGAACACTGACAGAGGTAAATTCATCTTGGGTACGGGAATTCTACTGCAACTACTATCTCACTACCCTAGATGCAGTGAACCTGAGAGGAAAACAAATTCTGGTCACTGAAGAGGCCTTAGAGGACATTCTCCGGCTCCCAGCCAAGTCCGATCAGCCTGATGGTTATTCAAAGGCTGAGGAGGACATGCGTCAGATGCAGTTTGATTGGGATGCCGTGAAGGCACGGATAGCTCTCGACCCGACTGTTTCTTGGGAGATGGGTCAGGACACTTCCATGCCTAGAGGGATCAAGAGAGCATACTTAAACGATGAGGCTTGGTTATGGCATCAGATCTTGAGTAATTATGTGATGCCGAGTACTCACGAGACGGAGATCCCGGCTGCTATGATCACCCTCCTTTGGTGTGTGCTGGAGGGTAAGGACCTTTATCTGCCACGTTTCATTCGGCACTATATGGCCAGGGTCCACGTCCGAGGCACCCTCCCCTTTCCATATCTAGTTACACAGCTTGGCCGTCGAGCTGACGTGCCATGGGAGGCTGCCGATGAGAGACCACCAGCGGCGGATTGCAGGAAGATCATTCCGTACAGCCGAAACTTCTTAGCCTTGGGCCACAGACCACCACCATTCACTGCTACTGATGAGTCAGCCCCACCGTCTACTGGACCCTCTTCCTCCACTACTGCACCACCTACCCCTGCTACCACCACTGCACCTCCACCTGCCACAGAGCCCGTCTATCATCTGGTGCATCGCTTGTTTCGACAACTTGACTAGATAGAGCGTCGCAACAAGCGGCGCTATGAGCACCTAAAGCTGATGATACGGTCCGGCGACATCTCCTCCGAGCCCGACACACCATCTGAGGCATCTGAGGAGGAGGCGGATGCACCCGAGGCAGAGACCCATCCCCAGGAGGCAGCACCAGCCACACCACAGGCAGCGGTCCCACATCAGATTGAGGCTACGGATCTTGAGATTCCGATCCAGTCAGCACCTCCTCCACAGCAACCAGACTCCCAGCCTACCACCACCGAGACTCCAGCTACCATTCCTCCCAGTGATGACACTCCTTCACACCCGGCTTGATTGAGCATCGAGGACGATGCTTCCTTTTAAGTGTGGGGAGGTCGCCATCTCTGGCGTTTATTTTGGTGAACCACTACATACTTTTTCTTTTATTTTGGATATTTTTCTGTATTTTTCTCTTTTTCTTTTACTGTTATTTTCTGAGTACTTATACATTGCTTTTATGTATTTTTACTCTATTTTCTGCATTTTGCATCTTTAGTTCATATTTTAGCCATTTAGTTTATTTTAGTTATTTAGTTTAGTTTGCAATTCTGATTTATTAGTGGATTAATTAGTATAGCTTACCCTTTTTAGCATAAGATAGTATAGTTTAAAATTGAAAAATATAAAAAGGAAGTAAGCTAGAAAATTGAACATATCAGATTTAAATCCATAAACCTTGTATATAGCATTACATGATGTAGTTAAGCTGACAACATTTCATCAAGGAGGAACATTAAAACTTTAAAAGCTACCCTAAATAATTTTTTATGAGAATAATGGGAATTTTTAACAAAACCTGCATACAATATATAAATGATATATGATGCTTGAGTTAGAGAACACACAGCCTGTGAGTCTTGAGCTTAAATTATATGGTTGCATTCAAACCATAATTTCATTTTTGTGTGTTTCATTTCTTTTTATTCTGATGTTCTTTCCTTTGCTTTAATCTATATGTCCAATTATAGAATATAGAATGTAGATACATACCAAGAGAACGATTGAGGCCATCATTTGATTTCAGCTCACTTACCCCAAATTAGCCTGCCTTTTACATCACCCTTGTTAGCCCCCTTGAGCCTTTTAAAACCCCTTTATTCTATTTAGCCAAATTACTAACCTTAAGCAGAAAAACAAAAGAAAATTCCAAGTGAATCCTTGGTTAGCTTAAGATAGAAAATTACGAATAGAGTTAAATGTGGGAAACCTTTTGGGAACATGGATGATAGAAACAAAAGGTAGAAAAGTTAAAAGGAATAAAATAAAATTGGGAAGCATGCTCATGAGAAAATCTAAGTAATTCAATTACCATGTGCATTAAAAAAAAAGAAGTTATTTTTCAGCATCTAAATAAAGGGGGATACAAAAGAAATTCCCCAATGCAAAATAAAAACAATGCACATGGGATAAAAATAAAAAGTGAAACATGAGCATGTAACAATAAGTGGGATAATATGGAAAAATAGGTAAAGAGGTTTTATCTTGCTAAAAATGTATGTTAGGTGAGATCTTAGTCTAATTAAGGATTCGCTTATTAGCTCACTTGACCCTATACATAAATCCTTACCTTTACCTTGGCCCCATTACAACCTCAATTAAAGACCTCATGACTTTTTGGTATGACTATATTCTATAATTGTTGATTGGTTAGATGAAGAACAAAGCTATAGAAATTAAGAATAAAAAGAAAAATAGAGTGAATAAACCCAATAAACACTGAGTGACTAGAGAGTAAACACAAAATCCAGTGAGGGTTCAATAACTCATCAACATATATCAGTGCTTAAATTTACTAATTGTTTTGCAAGTTTGTACAATGTTTTCTTTCCCATCTCATTTGCTAAAATGCTTTATTATTTAAGGGTTGGCTATATATATACATGACTCCTTGAGAATGTGAATTAACTTGGCTACATGTAAGCTTTATATATGAGTGAATAAATTAGAGTTGCATGATGCATCATTCATTTAGATAGTTGCATTAAAATTAGGTTGCATTGCATGACATTCCATCACTTTAACCTTAATTATTTACCTTGGATTTAGCATGAGGACATGCTAGTGTTTAAGTGTGGGGAGGTTGATAAACCCATATTTCATGAGTTCTTTTGTGCTTAATTTGAGTGATTTATACAATCCTTCACCTGCTTATTCACATTAATTGCATGGTTTTACTTTCCCTTACTTATTATGTCATATTGTGAAAAACATGTTTCCTAAGCTTTAAAAATTAATTATTTTAATTACCTTTATTTCCATTCGATCCCGTGATTAGTGTGTTGAGTAGTTTCAGATTTTCTAAGGTAGAATGACTTAAAGGATGAAAAAGGAAACATACAAAATAGGAAGGAGAAGGCAAAACGGAGCTTTAAAGAAACTGGTATTCACGCGATCGCATGGATGACGCGATCGCGTGCCAAGCACGAATCAGCAGCGACGCGGCCGCATGATTGACGCGACCGCGCGCCTTAAGCAGAACGCACATGACGCGGTCGCATGACTGACGCGACCGCATGGCAAGAAAAAGCTCCGAATGACGCGACCGCGTGACAGAGGCCACGTATCAGAATTTACAGAATGCGCCCTCAGCGATTTCTGAAGCCCTTTTTGGCCCAGATCCAAGTACAGACAGCATAGACCAGAGGTTATAAAGTGTGAGAATGCACCCATTCAAAGAGGGCTCACATATTTTACTTTTCAATGATTTAGATTTAGTTGAGAGGGAGATCTTCTCTCTCTCTCTCTCTTAGGATTTAGGATTTCTTCTTGTTTTAAGAGTGACTCTCAATCCAGGTTTTATGTTTCTTTGTTTTAGCTTCCTTTTACTTTTTATTTATTCTAGCACTTGAATTGATCAGTGAATTTATGAATTTCTTCCATGTTACAGACTGTTATTTGAATTAATGATAATTGAGGTATTTTCAGTTTATGATTGTTCTCTTTGATTTAAGTTACCATTGCTTCCCATCTAAGGATATTTTTATTATTCTATCAATTTTACTTTTTCCCCTTTTGGTTCTGGTTAAGGATTCAGTAACTCAACAGTTATTAAACTCAACATAATTGATAATCGTTATCTTGCTAATTGAGCTGAACTTAAGTAATCCCAACCTTTTCTTAGGAAATAAATAGGATTCAAATGTCAATTTAATTAGTCCCTTGACTCTCCTTTGCTTTAGTAAAGGTTGACCAAGTGGAGTTTAGATCCAACTTTCATTATAGTTGAGAGAGATAACTACGTTGGACCTCCAATTTCTCTTACCTTGCCAAAAGTCTGCTTTACAGTATTTATTTATTTTAATTGCCATTTACTTTACCTGTCATTCAAATTACTTGCCTCTCATCTTCTAAACCCCGATTACAATCTTTATAGCCAATAATAAGAACATACTTCCTCGCAGTTCCTTGAGAAGATGACCCGAGGTTTGAATACTCGGTTAACAATTTCTAAAGGGGTTTGTTACTTGTGACACCCAAAACGTTTGTATGAAAGGACTTTTTGAAGGTTCAGAAACTATACTTGCAACAAGGATTTATCCACAAATTTCTAGACCACGCAAAAGTTCTCTCATCAACGAGACAAAAGAAAAAGTCTCGTGGCTGGGTACGAGACAAAAAGGCAAAAAATCTCCAGAAGCTGTTTCAAAGACCAGCAAGTATTATTGAGTAAAAAAACGGGGGGCTAAGATTCAACCCCCCTTCTCTTAGCCACTGAAAACTATCAATAATAATAAAAAAATATAATTATGAAAAATTAACAAAAAATAAAAAAAAAAGAATGAAAAATAAGTTGTGTCCCTTGTTAGTGTCCCCGTGTCCTTCCTGTCAGGATGGACACAAAAAACACTAATTCAGTGTCTTTGGACACACTGTCTCTGTCTATGTCTCTTCTGTCAAACATAATTTTGTGTCTCAGTGTCCTGTCTCTGTAAACAAACACAGCCTTAGTGACTGAACCTACCTCTAAGTCCACTAAACCTAGGGAATGGAGATTCTTAAAGAATTATCCACAGGAGTTTGTTATTGGGGATTTCTCTCAAGGTGTCAAAACTCATTCCTTCACTAGAAATGCAAATAAAGAAACTCACATTGCTTTTCTATCCCAAATGGAGCCTCAAAATGTCAAGAAAGCTCTTGATGACCCCTCTTGGGTAAAGGCAATGAAGGATGAGCTTCATGAGTTTGAGAAGAACCAAGTTTGGGCGTTCGTTCCAAAGCCAAGTGGAAAGAAAGTAACAAGCACTAAATGGATATTTCAGAACAAGCTTGGTGAAGATGGAAGCATTGCTAGAAATAATTCAAGATTAGTGGCTCAAAGATATGACCAAGAAGAGGGAATAGATTTTGATGAATCCTTTTTGCTGTTGCCCAAATGGAAGCCATAAGACTTCTTCTAGCTTATGCTGCTTATTGTGGTTTCAAATTATATCAAATGGATGTGAAATGTGCATTCTTGAATGGTGTGATAGACAGAGAAGTGTATGTGGCACAGCCACCTGGTTTTGAAAATAAGGAATTTCCTAACCATGTTTTCAAACTATCTAAAGCTCTCTATGGTTTAAGACAAGCTCCTAGAGCTTGGTATGAGAGAGTTAGCTCTTTTCTTTTGAAAAATAATTTTCAAAGAGGCACCATAGACACTACTCAATTTATCAAGAATTCTAATGATTCTTTCATTCTAGCCCAAATCTATGTTGATGACATTATTTTTGGATCAGTCAATGAATCCTTTTGTACTAAATTTGGAAAACTGATGACAAGTGAATTTGACATGAGCATGATGGGTGAACTTAATTTTTTCCTTGGACTTCAAATTAAGCAAACTGAAAATGGTATTTTTATTCATCAAAAGAAGTATGCCAAGGAACTAGTTAAGAAATTTGGTATGAAAAATGCCAAACCCATGGAAACTCCCATGCACCCTAATTCAAAATTAAAAAAGGGAGAAACTGAGAAAGATGTAGATGAGACTAGATATAGAAGAATGATTGGCTCTCTTATGTACTTAACTTCCTCTAGACCTGGTATTGTGCAAAGTGTTGGAATGTGTTCAAGATTCCAATCAAAACTAAAAGAGTCACATCTTTCAGCAGTAAAGAGGATCATTAGATATGTTCATGGCATATCCAACTTTGGTTTATGGTATCCTAAGATTGATGATTTTTCTGCAGTTGGTTATTATGATGTAGATTTTGCTGGTGATAGAGTTAATAGAAGGACCACATTATGTTATTTCATTGGAAAGTCTCTAAATGTCTGGTCAAGTAAGAAGCAGTCCGCAGTGGCTTTATCCACTGCAGAGGCTGAGTATATAGCTGCTTCTTCTTCTTGTTCTCAGCTTGTGTGGTTAAAAATACAGCTTGCTGATTATAAATTAAATGCTGAAAATATTCCCTTGTTGTGTGACAATATGAGTGCCATTAATATTTCAAAGAATCCAGTTTTGCACTCTAGAACTAAACATATTGAAATGAGATTTCACTCAATAAGAGAACATGTTCAAAAAGGGGATATTAGCATTTAATTTGTTAAATCAGAAGAGCAATTAGCTGATATTTTTACTAAACCACTCGCTGAAGACAGATTTTGTATGCTTAGGGCTAGTATAGAGATTTTAAGTCATGATTCATTGTTTGAAAATTGCTGATGTGTTTGTTGAAGTTTTTGTCTCATAGGTTGGGATGAGATAATTCTGGGCAAATGAAGAACCATCTCTCTGAACTTCGTTCTCTGGGCTTTATTGCACATGCTAAATCATCTGGGTCAACCTTAAAATTCAGATTCTAGGTGGTCTAAACATGTTTCCTTAAAATAAACCATCTCTGGGCCCAAATGAGTGTTACATCATCCATGTGTTTTATTCTCTTTTATTTTATTCCTTTTGTCTTTTAGTCAAAATTTTTCAAATTTAAAATTACTTTCTGTTTTATTTTTAATAAAATAAAATCACTTTTTCTTTGTGATGTCAAGTCTTTTTAGTGTCAAGTCACAGTAATGCAGTTGCATGGGTACAAGAAACCTTCTTTATGACAGTTACTAAACCTCTCTCTTAATAAAGCCTTCCACTAACCCTTCAGTTTTCTCCCCACTACCATTAATGCTACACTTTATTCGAAACCAGGGTTAAACCTAATGAGGAAGAAAAACTCCTAACTCTCAAGCTTCTCAAGCTCCTAATTCTTCAAAAACCTCATAATTCTTCAAAAACCTCCTCCTGAAAAGCTTCTCAAGCTTCCAACAAAATTAAAAGCTTCTCCTTCTACCTGTTCACGAGACCAGACATTCACTCCCTCACCATCTCCTCCTAACTCTCCTATTCGCATGACCCTATGGCGCGGACCAAGACCACTCCAAGATATCCTTCCTCTGCCAAGCCGACGCCACCACCAAAGGAGCCTCCTTCGAAACCTAATTCTTCTAAACTCAATACCTCGAAGGGAAAATGCCCTGCTGTAGCTGAACCAGTCCCTCAGCCCACTCAACCTAAGTCAAGGTCTGTTCCTATTCGCCCTCAGAGAGGTAAACCATGTATCCCTCTTAAATCTGTTAGGAAACCAGATATTGATCCATTTGCACATAAATCACACTTCATGACCTCCCACTGAAACTATAACCCTCACAGATTTAGGTCTGCCATGAATAATGATTTTGATGAAGGAGTTATTCAGTACCGTACTCTGTGTCCCACTTTTCTTGCTGATTTACTGATAGTAATAATTGTTGTGGGTAAGGAATTTCACAAAATATTTACGTTGCAAGTATAGCTCCAAACCAACAAACAACCCTCGCATCAAATTAAATTTTTTTTTTGGTTGTTACATGTACAGACCCCAATGAAAATTAACCGAAGCATTTAGACTCCGGGTCGTCTCCCTAGGAAACAATGAAATGCTCAATTATTGGCTATGAAGGGGTAAGGGGTTTTTTTTGGTTCATAAGAGGGCAAGAAAGGTAAATTAGGCAAGTAATTAAAGAAAACAAGATAAAGAACTCTTGGCTAAGACTTAGGTAATTGAGATCATTATCCTTGTCAACAAACCAAATATTGATAATCATGAGAGGCCAACCTATTAAGTCTACTTCCCAAAAGCTTTAAGTACGTAACGTCTACTCCTAAGCTTTGAAGTACGTCAAATAGGTTTGATCACATCAACCCATAAGTCCCAACCTACCTACTAATTAACTTAGTAGTGGGTTAGCGTCAATGGGTATCAAATTGATCACCAAGGGTTCTCAAATCACCAAATCCATTATACTCAATAACTCAAATTTACTCAATTCCCTTAGCTTAGACCAAGAGTCAACAAAACTACTCAAAAACTAAGGAAGATATTTCATCAAACACATAGAGTGCAAAAAAAGTAAAAATCATAAATTACAAGAATAATAAAATCTACCAACTACTAATAACAAGGAAAATAAAATCACAACTCCATTCATCAATAAAAAGAAACATCAACATCAAATTGCATTAAATGTAAATCAAATCCAACATGAGTTCATCATCACAAAAGGGGCATACAAGAGAAATTAACATTACAACTAAGAGGATCAAGATGTAGAAATGAGACATTATAAGAGAAACAATATGAGATCAAGTAATTGAACATGGATCTAAGATAATCTAACCTAATCCTAACCTAATTTTAGAGAGAAGAGGGAGCTTCTCTCTCTAGAAAACTAACTAAAGGCTCATGTTGGCTAAACTAATTGCTCCTCCTTTGCTTGGACTTCAATTCTGCATGAAATACACTCAAAAACAAGTTGGATTTGGGCCTGGGCAGCTCAAAAATTGCCCCCAGCGTTTTGCTTTTAAGTGGGCCACGTGAGAGTATCGGCGCGTATGCGCCATGTGCGCATGCGCGCGCGTCGATTGGCAAATTCTTCATCCGCGCAGACGCGTCATGTACGCGTGCACGTCTTTATGCGAAACCACACGCGCGTCCATTGGTGCATTCCCAATCTTTGTTTCTTCATGCATTCTCCTCTTTGCATGCTTTTCTCCTTATTCCTTCCATCCAATACTTGCCTTATGGACCTGAAATCACTCAACAAACACATCAAGGCATCGAATGGAATTAAAGTGAATCAAAATCACCAATTTAAGGGCCTAAAAAGCATATTTTTATACTTAAGCACAATTCAAGGGAGAATTACAAAACTATGCTATTTCATTGAATAAATGTGGGAAAAGGTGGTAAAATCCCCTAAAATAAGCACAAGATAAATCACGAAATCAGAGTTTATCAAATCTCCCCACACTTAAACTAAGCATGTCCTCATGCTAAAATCAAGAAGGAAGCAAAGGGTATTAACATTTATTCAATGCAAACTAACTAAGTGCAATCTATCTACATGATGCAAGAGCTTAGTCAAAATAAATTGAACTCCAAGAATACACATGCAAGCACAATGGTTAAGGTATTAGCAATCAAAGCAAACCACAATTGGATTGAATCATTGAAAAGGTTCACAAACTTGCAAGAAAAGATGATCATGGGTGGAAACATGTAATCGAGCAATCGAACCCTCGCCGGATGTATATCCGCTCTAGGCACTTAAGTGTATGGGGTTGATTCACTCAATTCCTCCCCTAGTCATGCTTTCCAAGATTTGTTTTCATCTAACAATCAACAATTATTTTATGCATGCATACAAATATCATGAGGACTTCCCATAGGTTGTAACGGGGCTAGGGTCAAGGTAGGATGCATATGGTTAAGTGAGCTTGAAATTTGAATCTTTGATTAACTTAAACTTTCCACCTAACCTATGACGACCTAAACAATTCTAAACAATCCTAGCTATCCATTCTTCACTTTTTCACACACTCATGTATTCTTTTTGATCACCACACATATGCATTGAATTTATTAAACCTTAAACTTTGGGACATTTTGTTCTCTTTTGTTGCCAAAAATTATTAGTATTATTATTATTATTTTTAGCTAAAATATATACAAGAACATCAATGCATATGGTTTACACATGATTAATATATGAGTATGTATCCAATTTCTAAAGATTTTCAACTAAAACACAAATACACTTTTATCTCTACCCAATGTACCCAACTTTCCCAAAATCAAGTAATAAACACTCTCACTAGCCTAAGCTAATCAAAGATCCAAACAAGGGACATTTATTGTTCTTCACTTAAGCATGTAATGTGCTACAATTATGAACAAATGGATTAAGCATAGGCTCAAGATTGGTTAACAATGGGAGATAAAAGGTAGGCTATTTGGGTAAGTGAGCTAATTGAACAATGGCCTCAATCATATAAATGCATGTATACACAAAATAATGGACATAAAGAATCAAACAAATCAAGGATTACAATTATAGGAAGAGAATAATGCACACAAGAATGAAAATAAGTGGTCATGTATGATGTAACCACACAATTAGGCTCAAATCTCACATGCTTGTGTTCTTAGCTCAAAACATGATCCACAAGTGTATAATTCAAGCAAGTTCTAAAAAAAAATTTTCAACCAATTGGGGTGGTGCCCTAAAAAATGAATTTCTTGAAAATTTTCATCATATTGACTAAGCTTATTCTAATGCAATGTTGTGATTTAGAAAAATTTTAAAAAATTGTCCCTAGTTTACCCCTTTTTTAATCAAAGCACAATTCTTATATAAAAAGGGTTAATTAGATTTTTAACAATCCCAAAACATTTTTCCAATCACAATCAAAGCCAAGATGCAAAACATATATATATATATATATATATATATATATATATATATATATATATATATATATATATATATATATATATATATATATATACTAAAAGTATGTAACTACCAAAATACGGGTATCTACAATAGCCAATATGTACAGTAATCCCAAAATGATCTAAAACATAAAGTGCAAAATAGAATAGAGTAGCAGAAAATAGAAATAGATGTCTGAAAGTTCGTCACCATATAAATGCAAACACCGGTCAAGAACGGTGACCACCCCACACTTTAGAATCAAGCATCGTCCTCGATGTTACTGCTGAAGCTCGGGATGGGGGTCAACAATCGCGCCGGGCTGTGGCTCAGGTACTGGCTGTGGGACTGGGATCGGCTATGGCTCTGGCTGTGGCTGTGGAGTGTCCTGTTGAACCTCAGGAGGGTGCTGAACCTCAGTGGTGACCTGCGTCTCTGGAGGTGCATCCTGATGAGTCGGCTCCTCAGCCAGCTCCTCACCATGCTCCTCCTTTTGATCCTGCTCGTCAGAGACGGGAGAGTCTGGGAGCGGCGGTAGCTCGATGCCCTGTGATACAAACACCTAGTCGATGCGGTCGAGACGTCGCATGACACGACACTCGAGGCGCTCCATGAAGGGAAGCAGGTGCTGCACCAACAAATAAGTCGGCTCAGGTGTTGGTGGTGGTGGTAAGGATACTGCGGCTGCTGAAGTAGAAGGGGGTCCTACTGATGATGAGGACTGAGCTGCCTCCTCTACTGCTCTGGCTCGAGAACGGCATTTGGGTGGGGGCTTCTCGTGTACCCATCCACCCCATGGAATGGTAACCTCCTTCTCGTAGTCATCTGGGGGTGGTGGTGTCACATCATCATCTGCCCACGGAACATCAGCCATCTCGATCATGCTGGTGACCAGTCTAGGAAAGGGAAGCAGACCACGGATATGCGCACGCCACATACTCTGTCTGATCAGTCGGGGAAGTTCACCTCCTTCCCCTCTATCACACACCCAATCAGAACTAGCATATCCATCGGAATCTCTGAGAAGTGAGTGGTGGGGAATACATAGTGGGCGAAGATATGCTGCCAAGTCCTAGCTTCCCTTGACAGATATGTGAAATGCATCCCCTTGGGCTTCTTGTTCCCAGAATCCATCACCCAAGGAGCGTCAGGTTTGGCAATCACGCGCTTAAGCGCTTCATAGTCAAAAGTCATGCAGTGGATGGCTACCTCTGCCTGCTCATAGGCGCATGTGTCATCAGTACGGGGTTGGCAATGTAATGCCTCCCCAATAGCAGCCTCAGTGATCATAATGCGGGTGTTAATGGCATGCCTCACATCATTGGGAAGGAGCAGTTTCTTCTCAATGTTTAGATTCTTCTTCCGGAAGTCGAAGAAGTGGAGCTCACAGTAGAGGTTTGGGAATTTAGTTGGGTCAGTGGGTGGCAGCAGCTGATGTTCCTTATCCTCTTCATTCAAGGGGTTCTTAGCATAGTTCGCATAAAGAGAGGGGGTAGAGGTCTTAGAGCGCTTTCTCTTTTTGGAAGTAGTGGTTATAGCCTTTCCTTTGTCTGACATCCTGAAAAACAGAGATGATACAATATAAGCAGATAGCCAAACAGATATAAAGCACTCAACAGATATAAAGCATATTCATAAAGTGAAGAAAGAAAAGAGATTTCTTGAAATGCAAGCAACAGAATTCAGAATTCAAATCACACTTCAAACCAAGAATTCAAACTATATTTACACATTACTTGTTCATCAAGCCTAGGAAACACCATATCCAAAGGAATGATCAGAAGAGTTAAGTTGAAACCCAAAAGAAGTTAGTTGATTGAACAAGTTAGAGTTAGAAATCAGTTTGAAAATCGGTGATATGGTGGTTACCGGCTCAATTCAAAAGGGAATGTACAAAGTAGGAATGTAAGCACATTCACAATCATGAAATGCATCAAGTCATTGATGATGAAATATGATATAGCTAGAAAACAACTAATGAGAAAACAAGCCATCAATCAATGCAAGGATCACTAGAGTTATATGAATTGGTGTTGGTGAAAGAAAAACCTTGAGAAACAAGTAAATTAAGCACATTTAACACCAATTCTAACAATGCATACAAGTCACAAGGATTGAGATGAGATTTAAAAAATTTATGCACCATGTGACCAAGGGTAATTTGGGCATAGAGGAATTGAATCACAGTGACCACATAGGTAGAAGAAATCATCAATCTTGTGAAAGCAAGTAAATTGGGCTTAACTTCAAATGAAAACCAAGTCTATGGTCAATCTGAAAGTTTACTCTACTATGCAATGTATATGAGTAAATTAACATTGCAAGCAAGTAAGGAATATAACAAGTATGACCAAAACTCGTAAACAGGTTCTTGAGGAAATTCCAAAACCATTTAGGCAACAACATTCTATTTGACACAGAAATTATCAAATAGAAGTTTGTTACACCCATCAAACAATGTCAATTCAAGTAATATGGTTAAGAAAAATCCGGCAGCATTTCAGCAGCAAATTGGCTGTTTTCCAAATTCAAACAGTCAAATCAGATTCCATATGAGTTCATCAACAATTAAAAACACAAAACCATATATATGAATTCATATGAATGTAACAAACAGCCAATAATTCAGCAGCAAAGCAATTGAACAGCACAAAGAACAGCAGCAGTTGCTTCATTCAGCATTCCTTTCACCAATCAATCACAAGTAAGCAGCATTAAAATAATATGCAACAACATTAGGCAAACCAATATACATCACAAGTAAAGCAATGAAACAGAGCAATTTCACACAGTAGTAAAAATTCAAACAAGCCTAAATCCACTACTCAGCTTAGATTCGCTAACCACCTAATTACACTAAACTAACTAAACTAATCTAACTAAACTAAATTAACAACAAAAATTAATAAAAAAAACAATAAAGGGGGCAGAACAGGGGGGAAGAAACCTGGGAGACAGAGAAGAAGCGGAACGGGGAAGAAGGAGTAGAGGGCTAGCAAGGCGGTGTTGCCAGCAGCGATGCTCGCGCTGGCGACAATGGAGTCGCGGTTGCTTGATGGCGGTGGAGCAGAGGCGCTGTGAGAGAACAGAGAGGAGGGGATTGAGTGAGAGAGAGAGAGAGAGAGAGAGAGAGAGAGAGAGAGAAAGGAAGAGGGTGGCGTGCGGCGTTAGTGGCGGTGGTTGCAGGGGTGATGGTTGGCAATGGAGGGAGAAATGGAACGTTGGAGATGAGAGGGGGGTTTCTGCGCGAATGCGCTAGGGCTTCACATCCGTGGTTAAATGGTATTTTTAAATCCACGCGTGCGCGTCCGCGTGGGTGAGAAAATTAAGGATTGGCGCGGAAGCGCCATATGCGCTTGCACGTAGATGGGAAAATTGGCGATGGGCGCGGACACGTACAGTGCGCGTCCGCACGGGTAAGCTGGGCCAGAGGCACAAAAGAGGCCCAGAGTTGGCACAACTCTCGGGTCCTTTGGCCTGGGGGATGCTAAAATGCATCGACGCGCGCGCGCACTGTGCGCGCTCGCGTGGATGACGTGAGCTTATGAAATGGGCGCGGAGGCGCCATATGCGCCAACGCGTAAGTTAGGAAACACGAAGGTGCGCGGACGCATACGGCGTGCGTCCACGTGGGTTGAGGCACAGAGTTGGCCCAAAAATGGCACAACTCTCTGGTACTTGGCCAAGAGAACTTAAATCCGCAGCCGACGCGCGCGCGCACTATGCGCTTGCGCGTGGCTTGGCTTTCTCTTTTTTTTTAAGAGCCTAAAAAAGAACTTAATATCCTCCTAATCTCCTCTAAGACTCTAAAACCATCTAAGATGCAAAATCAAGCACATTTTGAAATATTGGGGATTTTTCAAATAAATTGAGGAAACTTGCAATCCAAGTAAAAACTCAAATTCAGAGAATCATCCCTAATTAAAGCATAGAATGTATAAACACCTTAGCAAGCAAAACAAAATATACTAAGAAGTAAAGAAAGTATATACAATGAAACCCAATTCATTCATTCATTATATTCACAAGAGAATGGAAAGAGTTTACCATGGTGGGGTGTCTCCCACCAAGCACTTTTGGTTTAAGTCCTTAAGTTGGACATTTGGGAGGCTCCTTGTCAAGGTGGCTTATGCTTGTATCCATCCTTGAACCTCCAAGAGTGCTTGTCCTTCAATCGGTTGTCAGAAATTCCAACCTTCTTCACCAAGCTTTGGTGAGGTTCTCTCCAAAATATGAGCTCCCGAAATTGATTGCTATGATGTGATCCAGGGTCCCATATCTTGTCCTCGCACCCATCTTCTAGTTGATCGTCTTGATTCCGTCCGGGTGACAAGAGAGATGAATTCTCATGGAAGCACCAAACTATCCTCCTAGACCCATTTAATTGAGCATTACAATAATCCATGCTCTTCAATTTCGAGCTTCCAACCATAATGAGTCTGGATTTAGAACGCCAACCACTAAAATCCTCCTCTTTCGCTTAATTCCACAAAGCGCCCTAAGTTGGCCATCCGTCTCAAGCAAACCATATTCAAGTGGGACAGTAAAGCTGAGAGTTAGAAGTTTTACCCACTCAAGAGAAGGATTGGATGATGAACTAGGTGAAGGAGTTCCCAAAGATCTTGATAAAGCATGCTCTACTCCCGTCCATCCTCTTCTAGAGGTTTCCACCACTTGGCAATATTTTTCAAGTTTTTCATCTCGCCAGGCTTCCTCAAGTTCACATTCTTCTTCATCAATTTCTTCTATCTCTTCCCCATCACTCTCATCATAGATAGAAGGTCTAGTGAAATCTACTTCATCATCAAGTTTAAGCATTTTGGGAAAGGATTCTTCAAACTCGAAAGGATCATATGTTGATGCAGAATCATCATAGATATGAGTGCTTGTTGCTTGGAACACTTCTTTCAGTTCTTCACTCACAGTAGGTCTTGAAGGTTGCATATCCTCTTCAACCTTGCATTCTAGTCCAACAGGAGAAAGTTCAACAAGATCGTCAAGGGGATTGATCAATGTGGGCAAAAAATCACTAGTGATGGAATCCACTTCTTGATCAGTTTCCTTCAACTCTTTGTCTACTTCTGCAACTTTACTCTCATCTTTAACATCTCTTCCATACTCTGTGGAAGAGGGCTCTTCACTCAAGATTCCTTAATGTTCTCAACATATCCTAAACATCCACCCACTACTTCCTTTTGTTTGCTAATCTCTACCTTCTCCCCTTGTTGCACTTCTTGCTTCAACTCTTCTTCCTCACCATGGAGCTTCAGGTTCATTCCCTCACTAAGCTCCTTGATTGTTTCTCCACATTCATCAATGGGGGTACTTAAGGTACATGAGCTTAGGTGGGATGTTAGGTGATTCACGGCTTCTACCATGCTAGCTATCCTTGCTCTTAGCTCCTTAAACTTAGTTTCATCCTCCTCTTGTCGCCTTAAGATACGAGATTCAAGGTCTCTCAGTTCTAATATGAAGGCTTCATCGAGAGGTGGTGGTGGAAGATAGGGTTCATTATTTGAGGGAAGATTTTTGATGTTGGAAGGTAGTTCATATTGGTAGAATTCTTGAGGTGGTGTATGTAGAATTTGTGGTTCTTGGGAGTATTGGCATTGGGATGGTGGTTGTTCTAGATGTGGTTTATATGGTGGTTGGTATGGTGTATGAGTTATGGTCATATGGAGTTGAATGGTGGTGTGAGGCATGTGAGTATAGTGTTTGGCTATATTGAGGAGTGGGATCATATGCATATGATGATTGTGGTTGACAACCATAATGAGGATCATCACACATATTGGATTGATACACATTAGGATCAGGATTATACCCATAAGAGTTCGGAGGAGGTTGTTGCCATGAAGGTTTTTCATAAGCTTGAGGTTCCTCCCATCCTTGATTTCCAAATCCTTGATGTATATCCTCATTGGAGCTTTCATTTCCTACAACATAGTTTGAACTACACTCATAGCCACAAGGATGAGAATTCATAGTAAAAGAGAAAAAGAAAAAAAAAACAAAGATTAATAAGAAACAAAGAAAATAAAATCCTAAATTAGCAAAAACTGGCAAACAAACCAAAATTCAAGCTATCCACAATATATACAATAGCCAATAACATAGCACCATTGTGTCCCCGGCAACGGCGCCATTAATTTGACAGCAATAATTGTTGTGGGTAAGGAATTTCACAAAATATTTACGTTGCAAGTATAGCTCCAAACCAACAAACAACTCTTGCATCAAATTAATTTTTTTTTGGTTTTGTCACATGTACAGACTCCAATAAAAATTAACCGAAGTATTTAGACTCCGGGTCGTCTCCCTAGGAAACAATGGAATGCTCAATTATTGGCTATGAAGGGGTAAGGGGGTTTTTTTGGTTTATAAGAGGGCAAGAAAGGTAAATTAGGCAAGTAATTAAAGAAAACAAGATAAAGAACTCTTGGCTAAGACTTAGGTAATTGAGATCATCATCCTTGTCAACAAACCAAATATTGATAATCATGAGAGGCCAACCTATTAAGTCTACTTCCCAAAAGTTTTAAGTACGTAACGTCTACTCCTAAGCTTTGAAGTACGTCAAATAGGTTTTGATCACATCAACCCGTAAGTCCCAACCTACCTACTAATTAACTTAGTAGTGGGTTAGCGTCACTGAGAATCAAATTGATCACCAAGGATTCTCAAATCACTAAATCCATTATACCCAATAACTCAAATTTATTCAATTCCCTTAGCTTAGACCAAGAGTCAACAAAACTACTCAAAAACTAAGGAAGACATTTCATCAAACACATAGAGTGCAATAAAAGTAAACATCATAAATTGCAAGAATAAAAAAATCTACCAACTACTAATTGCAAGGAAAATAAAATCACAACTCCATTCATCAATAAAAAGAAACATCAACATCAAATTGCATTAAATGTAAATAAAATCCAACATGAGTTCATCATCACAAAAGGGGCATAAAAGAGAAATTAACATTACAACTAAGAGGATCAAGATGTAGAAATGAGACATTATAAGAGAAACAAGATGAGATCAAGTAATTGAACATGGATCTAAGACAATCTAACCTAATCCTAACCTAATTCTAGAGAGAAGAGGGAGCTTCTCTCTCTAGAAAACTAACTAAAGGCTCATGTTGGCTAAACTAATTACTCCCTCTTTGCTTGGACTTCAATTCTGCATGAAATACACTCAGAAACAAGTTGGATTTGGGCCTGGGCAGCTCAGAAATCGCCCCCAGTGTTTTACTTTTAAGTGGGCCACATGAGAGTATCGGCGCGTACGCGCCATGTGCGTGTGCACGTCGATTGGCCAATTCTTCATCCGTGCGGATGCGTCAAGTACGCGTGCGCGTCTTTATGCGAAACCACTTTTGCGCGTGCGCGCCTTGTACGCGTCCGCGTCCATTGGTGCATTCCCAATCTTTGTTTCTTCATGCATTCTCCTCTTTGCATGCTTTTCTCCTCATTCCTTCAATCCAATACTTGCCTTATGGACCTGAAATCACTCAATAAACACATCAAGGCATCGAATGGAATTAAAGTGAATCAAAATCAGTAATTTAAGGGCCTAAAAAACATGTTTTTACACTTAAGCACAATTCAAGGGAGAATTACAAAACCATGCTATTTCATTGAATAAATATGGAAAAATGTGGTAAAATCCCCTAAAATAAGCACAAGATAAATCACGAAATCGGTGTTTATCAATGGACAAACGAGGTTGAGGATTCTCTCGTTGTTACATCGGACAATTGGATGGAAGGTTGAGGATTCTCTTCTATTCAATTGTTGGCTGTGGTGTGGGCGAGTTAAGTTGAGGGTTCCCTTTAGGGATGGCAACGGGTCCCCATGGGCGGCGGGGACATGCCCCCCGCCCCCACCCCCTGCCCCCGTCACCATAATTCGCCCCCATCCCCGCCATGGGTAACAGGGATCCCGTATCCGCGGGACACCTGGATATCTGTAGATTTTACAAATTAACAATTTCAAACATAGAATATTAATAATTTCAAGCACAAAATATTAACAATTGAAAAAATCCTAAATTTCTAAATAAAAATTCAACAACAATTTTCCAAAAAGAGATAAAACTCAGAAGATTAATAATTTCAAACAATTTCAAATATAGAAAATTAGCAATTGAACAAATATTGAATCCCCAAATAAAAATTCAACAACAATTGCAAAAATAAAGATACAAACTCAGAAGATTAACAATTTCAAATAATTTGAAACATTGAACAAACCCTAAACCCCAAATGTTGAAAAAAAACTCAAAAGAAACTAATCAGAGAAAGAGACTTATTGATGCGGTGATGACGAGGTTTCAGGAGGCAGCGATGATGAGTGGCAGAAAGGCTGTTGGAGGCGACGATGATTGTGCTGGTGGTGGTGATGATTCTGCTGGAGGCGGTAATGACAAGGAAGACCGATTAGGAGGCTGCAATGATGATGAACGGGCATGGAGCAGGAGGCGGAGACAGTGAGTGATTGCGCAGTGATTTGCAATGTGAATGGGGGAGGGAGGCAGTGACCAACGATGAGGCTTGTAAGCGGCGGAGATGTAGAGAACCTTGGACTAGTTGGCGAGGTGACGAGGTGGGAGGAAGACAGTGGCGACCCTGTTGTTAGAGAAGAGAAGTAGTAGCTGGAGGCAGAGGAAGAAGCAGGTAACTAGGTCAAGGTGAGGCTGTTGGGTAAGGGAGAAAGTGAATTTGAAGTGAGGCTGCTAGGGTAACATATTAAGGCTTTTAACTTAATATATATATATATATATATATATATATATATATATATATATATATATATATATATATATATATAGGGTATTTACATAATTTCATATTCGCGGGTACTATATGGGTACCCACGAGGTAGGTACCTCTCCCCTTGCCCCCGCCCTATTTAATAGATGGGTACCCGTCTGTGTCACCCGTGGGGGAAAACGCTCCCCATATCTGCTCCCCGGTGGGTGATGGAAAGGCGAAAATCAGCCAATTAAGAAATCAATATAGAAATACGTTGCGAGTATAGTTCTTAACCAGCAAAAATCCACTCATCAATTTAGAAAGGTTGTCACAAATTTTGAATAAAAATACTGGGAGTATGAATCCCAGGTCGTCTCCCAATGAGTTGACAAAAGGGTGCTATCTTATTAATCAGGAGTTTTCCGAGAAATTTGAGAGTTGAATTACAGAAAATAAATAATTGTAAATTAAAAGAGGATTATATTCAGAATAAAAAGCCTTGAGTGGGGGAATGATTAATTGGAAGTTCTATCCTAGTTGGAATTCTCTCAAGTGTAGTATAAAGAGGTTGTTATTTTCACTTAGTTAACCCTTACTAAATAAAGGAAAGTCAAGTGATTGAGCTAGCTCTCATTCGCAAATTCTAGTCCTCTCCCTTAGGAAGGTCTAGCGTTAGTAAATAGAGAATTAGCCAACAACTTTTAATTTAACTAATCACTTGAGCATTCCAACTCAAGTGTCTCCTTTTAATCAACCCCCATGTCAAGTTGGGAATCTACTCTATTGACATGAAAATTACTTGCACAGAATTAAAAAGGGAATAGAAAGAAGACATGATAGACAATAACTACAATTTAATTAAAAGTAAAAGTAATCCTTTGCATTAATAAATTCTAAAAACAATCCAATTGTAACTCTGAACAAAGATTAAGGATATGGAAGAGTAAGGGAATAAGAAAACAAACAAGAATAATAACTTCTTCAGCGGAGGCAATGACTCTTTTCAATATCCAAAGCAAAAGCATAAAACTAGAAATTATGTGAATGTGTAGAAAACCTAGAGGAGGAGTAATTTCTCTCTAAAATTCCAAACTAAAACTAAAACTAAAACTACACTAATGAGAATCTTCCTTGAGTCTCTGCTTGTTCCCTGGCTCTAGTCTGTGTTTCTGGGCCGGAAACTGGGTCCAAACTCGGCCTAAAATTGCCCCCAGCATTTTCTGTTATTTCTGCAGATCGCACATGTCACGCGTACGCGTCAGTCACGCGTGCGCGTCACTGTTCGTCTTCGCGTGTCACGCGTACGCGTCAAGCATGCGTACGCGTCGTCTAGCAGAACTCCAATCCACACGTACGCGTCAGGTACGTGCACGCGTCACTGTAAAAATCTCCAGATCACGCGTGAGCTATGCGTGCGCGTCGATGCTCACTGGTTGTCTCCTTTATTTCTTGTGCTCCTTCCATTTCTGCACGCTTCCTCTCCATCCTCTAAGCCATTCCTGCCTTACAAAGTCTGAAACACTGAACACACAGATCACGGTATCGAATGATATAAAGGAGAATTAAAATATACAAATTAAAGGCTTAGGAAACAAGTTTTCAATCATAGAACAGAACTAGGAAAGAATTGTAAAATCATGCAAATCATATGAATAAGTGGGCAAGGACTTGATAAAAACCACTCAATTGAGCACAAGATAAACCATAAAATAGTGGTTTATCAACCTCCCCACACTTAAACATTAGCATGTCCTCATGCTTAGCTCAAGGAGATCAAAAGAATGGATAGGGAAAAACGAGACTCATGAAATGCAACCTATGTATGAATGAAACTATATGCTAAGATGATTCTGTATACTTGGTTTAAAGTAAATAAGTTCTTCAAGACAAACATAAATCAGATATCACTAATTTAAATCATACAGTAAATACAGGTAGACTTGTAAGTAGACAGCTCATGAAAGCAGGGAACATAGAATTAAGCATTGAACCCTTACTGGTAGTGTATGTGCACTCTAATCACTCAAGTGTATAGGGTAATCCACTCTAGTCTTCTCTAGTCATGCTTTCTAAAACTTTGTTCTTCATCTAACCAATCAACAATTATTTAATGCACCAATGCAAACATCATGAGGTCTTTTCAAGGTTGTAATGGGGCTAAGGTAAAGGTGAGGGTATATGTATATGACTAAGTGAGCTATAAATTGAATCCTTGACTAACCTAAACTCTCACCTATACATACTTTGTATTCTTCTTAAATCATGCCTAGCAACCCAAAATTCCTATTTTTGCATCTCATACTCATGCATCAACTTTTCTTTAATTTTATCACATATGCATTGATTTTTCATTAACTTAACATTGGGGTAATTTTGTCCCCTTATTTATTTATTTATTGAATATTTTTTTATATAAAAATAAACATAATTTATCAATGCACATGGATTTTTAATTTTTTTGGTCTCACATGAGTAGGTACCCAAATTCCTAATATTTTATTATTTAAACATTGTACACTTTCATTAACCCAAGTTCCCATAGTTTTCCCACACTTAGTTAACATACTATCTTAAGCTAACTAAAGATTCAATTGGGGTATTTAATTTATTTTTCTGCTTAAGGCTAGTAATGTGGTAAAATATAGAACAAATGGGAATTAAAAGGCTCAAGGTGGCTAACAAAGGTAATTGAAAGGGGTAGGCTATTTGGGATAAGTGAGCTAATAAAATAATGGCCTCAATCATATGCAAGCATGTGGATACACTAAACATTGGACATATAGAGTGGAACAAAATAAATATTACAATTATAGAGAAGAAAATACACAAGGATAAAATATCATGGTTAAATAGTGTAACCATACAATTAGGCTCAAAAATCTCCCTGGGTTGTGTGTTCTTAGCTATCATTTATGTTCCAATTTACAGTCTTCAAACAAGTTTAACGAAAAAGTTTTTAATTTAAGTTAGTAAAATATTCTAAAATAGAGTCTTGAAAATAATTGTAGTACTTTAAACCAAGCAAACATACATGCAAACAATTATTATCATGCAATCTATTCTATCTAACAAAAGAAAAACTAAAATATTGGTGTTAAGGAAAAGCATTTATCTCTGGAAGTCAGGTACTGACCGACCTCCCCACACTTAAAGCTTGGCACCGTCCTCGGTGCCATCAGTCAGGAACAAAAGGGGGCTGGTAGCAGCATCTCCACATTCGGGATTGACATGGCTTCCTGTGCTGGTGGATGAGGTGGAGTTCGGAGTGTCTGGCTCTTCTTCAGGTGGGTGGTTGCCAACAATCAGCTCCTTGAGGTATGTAAATTGGCGCTTGTTATGGCGCTCTATTTGCTTTGCCTGCCGGTCAAGCCGGTCCAACCTCTGAAGTATCTATAGGAGCAGCTGATTTGTTGAAAGTGCTTGTGATGCGGAAGGAGAAGGAATATCTCTGGCCCGGTCTGCGGTCTGGCTGATATTGGCTGCTGGAGGTCTGATGTACTTCCCATTGGGGACAATCTGATCATCCCACGGAAGTATGTTCTTGGTGTCCCCAGCTCTGTAGGAGATTCTGGCTGCCGAGACTAGATCTGAAACTAAAGCGGAAAAGGGTAGGTTGCCTGCAATCTGTACGTGTCACATGGCATCCTGGAGGTGTCATGGTAGGTTGAGAGGCTGGTCTGTAAGGACACACCAGAGAAGAACATCCATATCTGCAGTGAAAGAGGACTCGTGAGTGCTCGAAAAGATGTAGTGGGACATAATCTGTGCCCACACTCGAGCCTCCAAGGTGAGTGCTGAAGCCAATATTCCCTTAGGTCGGGATTGATGGTATCCATAGATCCATCTGCTTCCAGGTTGTGCTATAACTCTGAGGACGGCGTCCCAGTCAAATTGGTATGTCTAGCGCTTGAAGGAGGCTTCTTGATATGCGTCCAATCCTTCTGGAGCAGGGGGAAGATCTAAAGCTCGCTGAATGGCCTTTTCAAAAATAGGGACTTGCTTCTGACGGACATAGACAGACTGCAGGGTTGGCATGTAGAAATTGGAGTAGAATTCAACTACCCATGAAAGGTTAACCTGCCGTGGCTGTCTCCGTAAGAATCCCCATTGTCTGCGCTCAATGCGGGGCTCAACAAAATCAACAATGTGAGTCAGGAGGATGATTAGGTGCTCATTGTTATAGTTCCGCTCAGCCAAGATGGGGAACATCTGTTCATAGTAGCGGTTAGTGAACCGCGCAGTGTCTCTTACTGGAAAGGCTTTCTCTTTTTCATCGACCTTGATGATCCTCTTGACTCGCTTTGTGATGGCTTGACTGATGTTGAGGATGGTTCCGCAGCTAGCACTCTTTTTGTTCCTCTCCTTGCCGGTGGTTTGGGAGCAGCTTTCTCTTTACCGTTCTTGGTGGCCATCCTGAAAAGGGAAAAGGTAAGTAACATGAAAAGCCAAGGGTTAAAGCAAGGAGGAGGACAGTACAAGTGATAACACTGCCACGGTAAAGAAGGATGTCGTTAACATATGGTCACGACTACATGTGATAAGGTCATCAATGGAAATATAGCAAGTGCATGTTATGGCAAGTAGATGCAAGATGTTTATTAGCATGTCGGCAAAGGCATGAGTGGTATAGATCAAGCATAATAGTTAAAATGTATTATCACTTGTAACAGCCTAACAATCATGTTTGTATTGACAATTATATTCAATTAATAAAATATGAAAAAGGTTTTGTAAAAAACAGGCATTAAAGTAGAAGGATAGAGTAATTAAAAATGCACAATGCCATACGGGCTTTTTCACAAACACTTAGTATACATGGTAAATATATTATTGAAAGTATTAAAGTTGAACATGTAAACAACCCAAAAATAATTATTGATAATTGTCAAACAACTCCTTAATAATCTACAAGCAATTATAGAAGGAAATAATCACCCAATTAGATTTCTAACACCAAGTAAAATAATCCAAAAATAAATACATAAAAAGAAGAGAGGAAAGAAAATAGAAAGAAAGAACCTTGAGAAGAAGGTGACAAAGAGATGTAATGGAGAATGTGAGGTGAAGAAATTATGATGGAATGGGGGAGAAGAAGAAAAGAAAGAAGAAGGAGAAAAAGAATGGAGAATAAAGAAGAAAGAAGAAAGAAGAAAGAAATTAGGATTGGAAAAGAAAATATAAGAAAAGTGGCGGCACAGGAATCTGGTGGTGTTTCGCGAGTGACACGCACGCATACTCCACGCGTACGCGTGGGTGTCGCAAATGGGAGGGCGATGCGTGGGCGTCGGTCACGCGTACGCGTGACCGTGTTAATGCTACGCGCGCGAAGGCAGCCTTGCGCGCGCATAGTTCTCTGTTTGTCTCGGGATGTATGCCAAAATAACATACGACGCGTGCGCATCATTGACGCGTACGCGTGAGTGATCAGAATCTGAAAATGACGCGCACGCGTCAGGGACGCGTACGCGTGAGTGACTTTGTACCATGGGCACCATTCCTGCACCAGGCCAGCACAACTTTCGGCCTGACACCCTTTTACGTCGATTTTCCTAGGTCACACGTGTGCGTCATTGACGCGGACGCGTGAAGTGCCAAATGTTCAAAATGATGTGCACGCGTGAGAGACGCGTGCATGTGGTGATGCTTGTGCGATTGGCACACTTTCTGCATTGCTCCCACGCAACTCTCTGCCACTTTTTTTTAATCCATTATGCAGATGTAAATGTAGACTATATGCAGAGATTATGAGAAGAGTCACTAAATGAAACTAAAAAGAGAGAAAAGAATGATCATACCATGGTAGGTTGTCTCCCACCTAGCACTTTGCTTTTACGTCCTTAAGTTGGACGGTCTTCAAGCTCATTCTGCTTCTGTTGGTGGGTCCTCCAAGAGGAAGACCTCTAGCTCTTTGTGTTCCTTCATCTTCTCACCATGATAAAGCTTTAGGCGATGTCCATTGACCTTGATGCAATTGGAACTTGAAGGATGACGCAGGTGGAAGACTCCATATAGCTCTGCTTTCTCCACCCTGTAGGGACCTTCCCATTTGGATCTCAGCTTTCCTGGCATGAGTCTCAGGATGGAGTTGTAAAGGAGAACCAGATCTCCTGTTCTGAACTCTCTTCTCATGATATACTTGTCATGCACAGCCTTCACCTTCTCTTTATATAATCTGGAGTTGTCATATGCTTCGAGTCAAAGGGTCTCTAGTTTTGCCAGTTGCAGCTTTCTTTCAGCACCAACTTTCTCAAATTCCATGTTGCATTCCCGTACAGCCCAGAAAGCCTTGTGTTCCACCTCTACTGGAAGGTGGAAAGCCTTTCTGTACACTAAGCGGAAGGGACTCATCCCAATGGGTGTCTTGTACGCTGTCCGATACGCCCAGAGCGCATCAACAAGTCTGGTGCTCCAATCCTTCCTATGAGGCTTTACTATCTTCTCCAGAATGCACTTTATTTCTCTGTTAGATACCTCTGCTTGCCCATTGGTCTGGGGATGGTATGCTGTTGCCACTTTGTGAACTATCCTATGTTTCTTCAGTAATCCTGCTAAACTCCTGTTATAGAAGTGAGTGCCTTGATCACTCACGATTGCTCGTGGTGATCCAAAGCGACAGATAATATGGTTTCTAACAAAGGAAACAATAGTGTTAGCATCATCAGTGCGGGTAGAAATTGCTTCCACCCATTTAGAAACATAATCTACAGCTAATAGTATATAAAGATAACCACTAGAGTTTGGAAATGGACCCATGAAATCAATACCCCAAACATAAAAAATTTCATAGAAAAGCATAATCTGTTGGGGCATCTCATCTCTCTTGGATATATTCCCAAACCTTTGGCATGGGGGACAGGATTTACAAAAGATAGCAGCATCCTTAAAAAGAGTGGGCCACTAGAATCCATAGTCTAAGATTTTTCTAGCTATTCTTTGAGGGCCAAAATGTCCTCCACTCTCAAAAGAGTGGCAGGCCTCTAAAATGGACTGGAATTCTGATTGAGGCACACACCTTCTAATTACATGGTCAGCACCATACCTCCATAAATATGGGTCATCCCATATATAATATTTAGACTCGCTTTTCAGCTTGTCTCTTTGATGCTTAGTGATGAGCGGATATTTTATACGCTTTTTGGGGTTAGTTTCATATAGTTTTGAGTATGTTCTAGTTAGTTTTTAGTCTATTTTCATTAGTTTTTAGGAAAAATTCATATTTCTGGACTTTACAATGAGTTGTGTGTTTTTCTATAATTTCAGGTACTTTTCTGACTGAAATTGAAGGAGCTGAGCAAAAATCTGATTCAGGCTGAAAAAGGACTGCTGATGCTGTTGGATTCTGACCTCCCTACACTCAAAGTGGATTTTCTGGAGCTACAGAACTCGAAATGGCATGCTTCCAATTGCGTTGGAAATTATACATCCAGGGCTTTCCAGCAATATATAATAGTCCATACTTTGCACAAGGATAGACGACGTAAACTGGCGTTCAACGCCAGTTTTCTGCCCAATTCTGGCGTCCAACGCCAGAAAAGGATCAAAAGCTAGAGTTGAACGCCCAAACTGGCATAAAAACTGGCGTTCAACTCCACAAATGGCCTCTGCACGTGAATTACTTAAGTCCCAGCCCAGCACACACCAAGTGGGCCCCAGAAGTGGATCTCTGCATCATCCATCATAGTTTACTCATTTTTTGTAAACCTAGGCTACTAGTTTAGTATTTAAACAACTTTTAGAGACTTATTTGGTACCTCATGACATTTTTAGATCTAAACTTTGTATTCTCTGACGGCATGAGTCTCTAAACCCCATTGTTGGGGGTGAGGAGCTCTGCTGTGTCTCGATGAATTAATGCAAGTATTTCTATTTTCCATTCAAACACGCTTGTTCCTATCTAAGATGTTCATTCGCGCTTAACTGTGATGAAGGTGATGATCCGTGACATTCATCACCTTCCTCAAATCATGAACGTGTGCCTGACAACCACCTCCGTTCTATATACGATTGAATGAGTATCTCTTAGATTCCTTAATCAGAATCTCAGTGGTATAAGCTAGAACTGATGGCGGCATTCATGAGAATCCAGAAAGTCTAAACCTTGTCTGTGGTATTCTGAGTAGGATTCAAGGATTGAATGACTGTGACGAGCTTCAAACTCCTGAAGGCTGGGCGTTAGTGACAGACGCAAAAGGATAGTAAATCCTATTCCAACCGGATCGAGAACCAACCGGTGATTAGCCGTGCTGTGACAGAGCGCGTGAGCGTAGTTTTCACTGGAAGGATGGAAGGTAGCCATTGACAACGGTGATCCACCAACACACAGCTTGCCATAGGAGGACGTGCGTGCGTGAACAAGAAGACAGAGGAAAGCAGAGATTCAGAACACAAAGCATCTCCAAAACTCCAACATATTCTCCATTACTGCATAACAAGTAACCTTTAATCCATGCTCTATTGTTTATTTGCAATTCAATTGATAAACATAATTGACTTCCTGACTAAGATTTACAAGATAACCATAGATTGCTTCAAACCAACAATCTCCGTGGGATTCGACCCTTACTCACGTGAGGTATTACTTGGACGACCCAGTGCACTTGCTGGTCAGTGGTACGAGTTGTGAAAAGTGTGATTCATAATTCGTGCACCAAGTTTTTGGCGCCGTTGCCGGGGATTGTTCGAGTTTGAACAACTGACGGTTTATTTTGTTGCTTAGATTAGGAAAATTTTTCTTTTTTGTTTAGAGTCTCTTATTATTGTTGTGTTAGAATCTTAGAATCCTTATTTTCTTTTTAAAATCTTTTTCAAAAAAAAAATAATTTTTCTATTAAATCCTGAGCCAAACTTTAAGTTTGGTGTTTTCTTGATGATTTTTCTGTGTTTTTCGAAAATTTATTTTGGTTTTCTAAAAATTTTAGGTTTGGTGTTCCTTGGTGTTTTTCCCCCAAAATTTTTGAAATTAAGGAACCTCAGATCTAAAAATTTTAAATCCTGTGTTATCTTATTGTTTTTCTCTCTCCTTTAAAAATTCAGATTTTTATTTCAAAATTTAAAACCTTTTTCAAAAATCATCATATCTTTTTCAAAATCTCCTAACCACTTTCTCTCTCCTCACTTTTTCGAAAATCTTTTACTCATTTTTATTTATTTTATTTTGATTTATTTTATTTTCGAAATAAATTAACAAATAAATAAATAAAAACATCTTTTCTATTTTACATCATCTCCCTTTCTCCATCATGGACCTAAGCGGAAATGAACAGTCCAAGAGGACTCTGGGGTCATATTCTAACCCCTCTACTGCTTCATATGGGAGTAGTATCTGCATACCCTCCATTGGAGTCAGTAGCTTTGAGTTGAATCCTCAGCTCATTATCATGGTGCAGCAAAGCTGTCAGTATTCCGGTCTTCCACAGGAAGAACCTACAGAGTTTCTGGCACAATTTTTACAAATTGCTGACACAGTACATGATAAGGAAATAGATCAGGATGTCTACAGACTATTACTGTTTCCATTTGCTGTAAAAGATCAAGCTAAGAGGTGGTTAAATAACCAACCTAAGGCCAGCATAAAGACATGGAAACAGCTGACAGAAAAATTCCTGAATCAATATTTCCCTCCAAAAAGGATGACACAGCTAAGGCTGGACATCCAAGGCTTTAAAAAAGGAGATAATGAATCTCTTTATGATGCCTGGGAGAGATACAGAGAGATGCTACGAAAATGTCCCTCTGAAATGTTTTCAGAGTGGGTTCAGTTAGACATCTTCTACTATGGGCTTGCAGAAGGAGCTCAGATGTCTCTAGATTACTCAGCTGGTGGATCTATCCACATGAGAAAGACAATTGAAGAGGCTCAAGAGCTCATTGATACAGTTGCCAGGAATCAGCATCTGTACCTAAGCAGCAACCCTTCCATGAATGAAGAGGTTAAAACAGTAACTGCTGAACTCAGTCCTGTAAAACAAGCTGCTGAATTCAATCAGCAATTGGATTTTCTAACAAAGCAGCTAGCCGAATTTAAAGACAGGTTACAAGAGACAAGGATGGCTAATATACATATGGACGAACAGTTTAAGCAAACAAAGCAGCAACTATCAAGGCAAATAGCAGAAGAATGCCAAGCAGTTCAATTAAGAAGTGGGAAAACATTAAATACCCCACCTCAAGGCATCAAAAAGCCAAGAAATGAGCAACCCACCAAAGATTCACCTGAGGACAGTAAGAGCCCAGGGAAAAATAATTCTGGCGCTAAAACGCCAGAAAATTGGTGGAAGGCTAGCGCTGAACGCCCAGACCATACCCAAAACTGGCGTTCAACGCCAGAAACAAGGCAGGATTGGCGTTCAACGCCAGAAATGGGCAAGAATCTGGCGTTGAACGCCCAAATAGGGCAGGATCCAGCGTTGAACGCCCAAAATGGGCACATTTCTGGCGTTCAGACGCCAGGAACAGACAATGAGCTGGCGTCTAATGTCACTCCAGCTTCTAACTCTGGAACTCAATTGCCAGTGAGGGATCAGACACACACAAATGCTGATAACAACCCCTCTAAAAAGGCTTCTTCAACCACTTCTGTAGGCAATAAACCTGCAGCAACTAAGGTTGAAGAATATAAAGCCAAGATACCTTATCCTCAAAAACTCCGGAAAGAGGAGCATGATAAGCAATTTGCTCGCTTTGCAGATTATCTCAGGACTCTTGAAATAAAGATTCCATTTGCAGAAGCACTTGAGCAAATACCTTCTTATGCCAAGTTCATGAAAGAGATCTTGAGTCATAAGAAGGATTGGAGAGAAACAGAAAGAGTTCTCCTCACTGAAGAATGCAGTGCAGTCATTCTGAAAAGCTTTCCTGAAAAGCTTAAAGACCCTGGGAGTTTTCTGATACCATGCATATTAGAAGGTAATTGCACCAAGACAGCTTTATGCGATCTTGGGGCAAGCATCAACCTAATACCCGCATCCACTATCAGGAAGCTTGGCTTAACTGAAGAAGTTAAACCAACCCGGATATGTCTCCAACTTGCTGATGGTTCCACTAAATACCCATCAGGCGTGATTGAGGACATGATTGTCAGAGTTGGGCCATTCGCCTTTCCCACTGACTTTGTTGTGCTGGAAATGGAGGAGCACAAGAGTGCTACTCTCATTCTAGGAAGACCATTCCTAGCAACTGGACGATCCCTCATTAACGTCCAATAAGGGGAAATAACCCTGAGAGTCAACGATGATGAGTTTAAGTTGAACGCTGTCAAAGCCATGCAGCATCCAGACACATCAACAGACTACATGAAAGTTGATCTTATTGACTCTTTGGTAGAAGAGATCAACATGGCCGAGAGTCTCGAATCAGAGTTGGAAGACATCTTTAAAGATGTTCAGCCTGATTTGGAGGATTCAGAGGACATGAAAGAGCCTCTGAACTTTCTTCTGAAAGAGGAAAAACCTCCTAAACCCGAGCTCAAGCCATTACCACCATCCTTAAAGTATGCGTTTCTGGGAGAAGGTGACACTTTTCCAGTGATCATAAGCTCTGCTTTAAATTCACAGGAAGAGGAGGCACTTATTCAAGTGCTAAGGACACACAAGACAGCTCTTGGGTGGTCCATAGGTGACCTTAAGGGCATAAGCCCAGCTAGATGCATGCACAAAATCTTATTGGAGGAAAATGCCAAACCAGTGGTGCAACCACAGAGGCGGCTAAATCCAGCCATGAAAGAAGTGGTGCAGAAAGAGGTCACCAAATTACTGGAGGCTGGGATTATTTATCCTATTTCTGATAGCCCCTGGGTGAGCCCTGTTCAAGTCGTCCCAAAAAAGGGAGGCATGACAGTGATTCATAATGAAAAAAATGAACTGGTTCCTACAAGAATAGTTACGGGGTGGCGCATGTGTATTGACTACAGAAGACTCAATACAGCCACCAGAAAGGATCATTTTCCTTTGCCATTCATAGACCAGATGCTAGAAAGACTAGCAGGTCATGATTATTACTGCTTTTTGGATGGCTACTCAGGCTATAACCAGATTGCAGTAGATCCCCAAGATCAAGAGAAAACAGCATTCACATGTCCATCCGGAGTGTTTGCTTATAGAAGGATGCCATTTGGGCTATGTAATGCGCCTGCAACCTTCCAGAGATGCATGCTCTCTATTTTCTCTGATATGGTGGAAAAATTTCTGGAAGTCTTCATGGATGACTTCTCAGTATATGGAGACTCATTCAGCTCCTGTCTTGATCACCTGAAACTTGTTCTGAAAAGATGCCAAGAGACCAACCTAGTTTTAAACTGGGAAAAGTGTCACTTCATGGTGACTGAAGGAATTTTTTTTGGGCATAAAATCTCAAACAAGGGAATAGAGGTGGATCAAGCAAAAATAGAGGTAATTGAAAAATTACTACCACCTGCCAATGTTAAGGCAATCAGAAGCTTTCTGGGGCTTGCAGGATTCTATAGGAGGTTTATAAAAGATTTTTCAAAAATCGCAAAATCTCTAAGCAATCTGCTAGCTGCTGACACGCCATTTGTGTTTGACACAGAGTGCCTGAAGGCGTTTGAAACGCTGAAAGCTAAGCTGGTCACAGCACCAGTCATTTCTGCACCAGACTGGACGTTACCATTTGAGCTAATGTGTGATGCCAGTGATCATGCCATTGGTGCAGTATTGGGACAGAGGCACGACAAGCTTCTGCATGTCATTTATTATGCCAGTCGCGTTCTAAATGATGCCCAGAAAAATTACACAACCACAGAAAAAGAATTACTTGCAGTGGTTTACGCCATTGACAAGTTCAGATCATACTTAGTAGGATCAAAAGTGATTGTGTATACTGACCATGCTGCTCTTAAATATCTACTCACAAAGCAGGATTCAAAACCCAGGCTCATCAGAGGGGTATTGCTTCTGCAAGAGTTTGATATAGAAATAAGAGACAGAAAAGGGACAGAGAACCAGGTGGCTGATCATCTGTCCCGGATAGAGCCAGTGGAAGGGACGTCCCTCCCCTTTCTTGAGATCTCTGAGACGTTTCCTGATGAGCATTTATTCGCCATTCAGGAAGCACCATGGTTTGTCGATATTGCAAACTATAAAGCTGCAAGGTTCATACCCAAGGAGTACAACAGGATACAAAAGAAGAAATTAATTACTGATGCAAAGTACTACTTGTGGGATGAACCTTATCTCTTTAAGAGATGTGCAGACGGAATTATCCGTAGGTGTGTACCTAGAGAAGAAGCACAGAGGATCCTGTGGCATTGCCACGGATCTCAACATGGAGGCCATTTCGGAGGTGAGCGAACAGCCACCAAGGTCCTCCAATGTGGCTTCTATTGGCCCACACTCTATAAAGATTCCCGAGAGTTTGTACGTAATTGTGACAGTTGCCAAAGAGCTGGTAATCTGCCTCATGGTTACACCATGCCTCAACAAAGAATCTTGGAAATTGAGTTGTTTGACGTATGGGGAATTGACTTCATGGGACCTTTCCCACCATCATACTCAAACACTTATATTCTGGTGGCAGTTGACTATGTATCAAAATGGGTTGAGGCTATTGCCACACCCACCAATGATACTAAAACAGTGCTGAAGTTCCTCCAGAAACATATCTTTAGCAGGTTTGGTGTCCCTAGAATACTAATCAGTGATGGGGGCACTCACTTCTGCAATAAACAGCTTTACTCTGCCATGGTTCGGTATGGAATTCGCCACAAGGTGGCCACTCCATATCATCCACAAACCAATGGGCAAGCTGAAGTCTCTAACAGAGAATTAAAGAGAATCCTGGAACGGACAGTAAATACCCGTAGAAAGGATTGGGCACGGAGCTTGGATGATGCTCTGTGGGCTTACAGAACAGCATTCAAGACCTCTATAGGGACCTCTCCATACCAACTCGTGTATGGTAAGGCATGTCACCTGCCCGTGGAACTGGAACATAAAGCCTACTGGGCGACCAGATTCCTAAACTTTGATGCCAAATTAGCAGGAGAAAAACGATTGCTCCAGCTAAATGAGCTAGAGGAATTCAGATTCACAGCTTTCGAAAATGCCAAGCTTTATAAAGAAAAATCAAAAAAATGGCATGACAGAAAGCTGTCATCTAGAATCTTTGAACCAGGACAGAAGGTCCTGTTGTTTAACTCTAGACTCAGGCTATTCCCCGGGAAACTGAAATCCCGGTGGAGGGGACCATACGTGATTACAAGTGTATCACCATATGGTTATGTGGAGCTTCAAGATATTGATTCTGATAAGAAGTTCATTGTCAATGGACAGAGAATCAAGCATTATCTTGAAGGCAACATTGAGCAAGAATGCTCAAGGCTGAAGCTAGATTAAAAGCTCAGCAAGGTCCAGCTAAAGACAATAAAGAAGCGCTTGCTGGGAGGCAACCCAGCCATGGGGCAACAATCCTCTAAGCATTTTGCCCTATTTCTATTTTTTCTTATTTGTTTTGGCAACAAGGTAAATAATCATTTACAGAAGACCTCGGCACACAAAACAGAGAAAAAGAGCTCACTGGCAAGAAAATGCCAGTAAAAATATATTTTGGGCGTTCAACGCCCAAAATGGGCATCCACTGGGCGTTAAACGCCAGTAATGGTAGCAATCTGGGCGTTCAACGCCAGAAAGGGGCACCCACTGGGCGTTGAACGCCAGTAATGGCAGCAGCTGGGCGTTGAACGCCCAGGAGAGCAGCATTTGGGCGCTGAACGCCCAAAACAGGCAGTGTTTGGGCGTTCAAACGCCAGGACAGCAGGGAGGAGCCAAATTCATTTTTCCACACGTATTTCCATTTTAATTTCAAATTTTATGTTTCAATGCAAGATTTTTACATGAACATGTTAAGAACCCTGATTTCTAAAATCCTTAATTTCTAAAAATCCCTCTTTCCAAATTCAATCCAAACTCTTTTCAAAACTTTTCTGAAAACAAATCTATCTTTTTCACTCAAAAATCTTTTCAACTAATCCATATCTTTTTCAAATCTCCATATTATCTTTTTCAAAATTCAGATTTATCTTTTTCAAAAATCTATCATATCTTTTCAAAATTAAACTATATCTTCTATCTCATCTTTTTCAACTCAATCTTTTTATCTTATCTTTTCCAATTTTTCGAAAGCCCACCCCCCTCCCTTTAAATTTGGGTTTGGCCTCCCTCCTCCTCCATCAACAATTGCACCTAGCCCTCCTTCTATCCCTCTCCTTTCTTTTCTTTTGCTTGAGGACAAGCAAACCTCTAAGTTTGGTGTGTTTATCCGAGATCACTAAGATCATGGCTCCTAAAGGAAAACAATCCACTCCAAGAGGCAAGAAAGAGAGCGTTCCAAAACCACTTTGGAATCAAGGGAAGTTCTTATCTAAAGAACATTCAGACCATTATCTTAAAGTAATGGGTCTGGGATCAGTGATCCCGGAAGTTAGATTCGATCTAAAAGAAGATGAATATCCGGAGATCCAGGAGCAAATTCGAATCAGGAACTGGGAAGTCCTATCTAATCCTGAAACGAAAGTTGGAAGGAACATGGTCCAGGAGTTCTATGCTAATATGTGGCCGACTGACAAGCAAAAACTATCTGGAACTGCCTTCTATGAATTTCGGACCATGGTCAGAGGGAAGATTGTTCATACCACCCCTGACAAGATCAGAGAGATCTTAAAGCTACCTTAGCTAAAGGATGATCCAGACTCCTTCAACAGGAGGATGATGAGAGCAGACATTGACCTGGATAAGATTCTAGAGGACATATGTATCCCTGGAACCAGGTGGACCACCAACACAAAGGGTGTCCCAAATCAACTCAAGAGAGAGGATCTCAAACCAGTCGCCAGAGGATGGCTGGACTTCATTGGGCGTTCTCTGTTGCCTAGTAGCAACCGTTCTGAAGTCACAGTTAAAAGAGCAGTGATGATCCATTGCATCATGATGGGAAAGGAAGTGGAGGTTCATCAGCTGATTTCAACTGAACTCTACAAGATTGCTAACAAAAATTCAAAAGAGGCCAGGTTGTCTTATCCAAACGTGATTTCTCTGCTCTGCAAGGACGCTGGAGTAAGGAAGGGAATTGAAGCGCCAAAAGTCTTCTCTTGTAGGACCAAGCACCCCAAGGATCAGAGGAACCCCCGTTTCCCCAGAATAAAGGTTGTTAATTTCCAATTTCTGCCTTAACTCTGTGACAGTGTCCTTATAGAAGTTTACCTTAGGAGTCATATAGTAGTAATTAGTATCTATTTTGATTTTATCTCTAATTAAGATATAGTTTATTTTTCTCATCATCAGCAAACATGAATAAAGTAGTAGATCTTTTGAATAAGAGGCAATAAAATTTCGAGTTTTAATAAGAGAAATTCTAATTAGTTAAATGTGGTGGCAATGCTTTCTGTCTTCTGAATGAATGCTTGAACAGTGCATATGTCTTTTGAATTTGTTGTTTAAGACTGTTAAATATGTTGGTTCTTGAAAGAATGATGAACATGAGACATGTTATTGATAATCTGAAAAATCATAAAAATGATTCTTGAAGCAAGAAAAAGCAGCAAAGAACAAAGCTTGTAGAAAAAAAAAGAGAGAGAAAAAGCAAGCAGAAAAAGCCAATAACCCTTAAAACCAAAAGGCAAGGGTAAATGAAAAGGATCCCAAGGCTTTGAGCATCAGTGGATAGGAGGGCCTAAAGGACTAAAATCCTGGTCTAAGCGGCTAAACCAAGCTGTCCCTAACCATGTGCTTGTGGCGTGAAGGTGTCAAGTGAAAACTTGAGACTGAGCGGTTAAAGTCAAGGTCCAAAGCAAAAAGAAGAGTGTGCTTAAGAACTCTGGACACCTCTAATTGGGAACTTTAGCAAAGCTGAGTCACAATCTGAAAAGGTTCACCCAGTTATGTGTCTGTGGCATTTATGTATCCGGTGGTAATACTGGAAAACAAGGTGCTTAGGGCCACGGCCAAGACTCATAAAGAAGCTGTGTTCAAGAATCATCATACTGAACTAAGAGAATCAATAACACTATCTGAATTCTAAGTTCCTATAGATGCCAATCACTCTGAGCTTCAATGGATAAAGTGAGATGCCAAAACTGTTCAGAAGCAAAAAGCTACTAGTCCCGTTCATCTAATTAGAATCTGAGCTTCAATCAAAAAAACTCTGAGATATTATTGCTTCTCAACCTATTAGTCTTCTATTTTATTTGTCTGGTTACTTGAGGACAAGCAACAGTTTAAGTTTGGTGTTGTGATGAGCGGATATTTTATACGCTTTTTGGGGTTAATTTCATATAGTTTTAAGTATGTTCTAGTTAGTTTTTAGTCTATTTTCATTAGTTTTTAGGAAAAATTCATATTTCTGGACTTTACTATGAGTTGTGTGTTTTTCTGTAATTTCAGGTACTTTTCTGACTGAAATTGAAGGAGCTGAGCAAAAATCTGATTCAGGCTGAAAAAGGACTGCTGATGCTGTTGGATTCTGACCTCCCTACACTCAAAGTGGATTTTCTGGAGCTACAGAACTCGAAATGGCATGCTTCCAATTGCGTTGGAAAGTATACATCCAGGGCTTTCCAGCAATATATAATAGTCCATACTTTGCACAAGGATAGACGACGTAAACCGGCGTTCAACGCCAGTTCTCTGCCCAATTCTGGTGTCCAGCGCCAGAAAAGGATCAAAAGCTGGAGTTGAACGCCCAAACTGGCATAAAAACTGGCGTTCAACTCCACAAATGGCCTCTGCACGTGAATTACTTAAGTCCCAGCCCAGCACACACCAAGTGGGCCCCAGAAGTGGATCTCTGCATCATCCATCATAGTTTACTCATTTTTTGTAAACCTAGGCTACTAGTTTAATATTTAAACAACTTTTAGAGACTTATTTGGTACCTCATGACATTTTTAGATCTAAACTTTGTATTCTCTGACGGCATGAGTCTCTAAACCCCATTGTTGGGGGTGAGAAGCTCTGCTGTGTCTCGATGAATTAATGCAAGTATTTCTGTTTTCCATTCAAACATGCTTGTTCCTATCTAAGATGTTCATTCACGCTTAACTGTGATGAAGGTGATGATCCGTGACATTCATCACCTTCCTCAAATCATGAACGTGTGCCTGACAACCACCTCCGTTCTATATACGATTGAATGAGTATCTCTTAGATTCCTTAATCAGAATCTCCGTGGTATAAGCTAGAACTGATGGCGGCATTCATGAGAATCCGGAAAGTCTAAACCTTGTCTGTGGTATTCCGAGTAGGATTCAAGGATTGAATGACTGTGACGAGCTTCAAACTCCTGAAGGCTGGGCGTTAGTGACAGACGCAAAAGGATAGTAAATCCTATTCCAACCGGATCGAGAACCAACCGGTGATTAGCCGTGCTGTGACAGAGCGCGTGAGCGTAGTTTTCACTGGAAGGATGGAAGGTAGCCATTGACAACGGTGATCCACCAACACACAGCTTGCCATAGGAGGACGTGCGTGCGTGAACAAGAAGACAGAGGAAAGCAGAGATTCAGAACACAAAGCATCTCCAAAACTCCAACATATTCTCCATTACTGCATAACAAGTAACCTTTAATCCATGCTCTATTGTTTATTTGCAATTTAACTGATAAACATAATTGACTTCCTGACTAAGATTTACAAGATAACCATAGATTGCTTCAAACCAACAATCTCCGTGGGATTCGACCCTTACTCACGTGAGGTATTACTTGGACGACCCAGTGCACTTGCTGGTCAGTGGTACGAGTTGTGAAAAGTGTGATTCATAATTCGTGCACCACTTAGTAAAATTAGGAGGGAAAGTATGGCTAACTAGATAATTAGCTACAGGTGCATACCAAGGAACTACTTCAGATACTGCGTGCAAGCTATCAAATGGAAAAGCATCGTTGATAGGAGTGGAGTCATCCTTAATGTGCTCAAGGCAACTCAAGTGGTCTGCCACTAAATTCTGGTTACCACTCCTATCCTTAATTTCTAAATCAAATTCTTGCAGCAACAGTATCCAACGTATCAACCTTGGTTTGGACTCTTTTTTAGCTAATAAATATTTAAGAGCTGCATGGTCTGAGTACACTACCACCTTAGTACCAAGTAAATAGGCTCAGAATTTATCCAAAGTAAAAAGTATAAGCAATTACGAAAGGATCCTTACCTTCGCGCTGAGCCAGCGCCACTCCTACTGCATGGTTGGAGGCATCACGCATAATATCAGAAGGCTGGCTCCAGTTTGGTCCTCTCACAATCGGAGCTTGAGTCAAGGCGATTTTTAGCTTATCAAATGCTTGCATGCAATCCTCACTGAACTCGAACTCAACATCTTTCTGCAGTAGTCTAGATAAAGACAATGCTACCTTACTGAAGTCCTTGATAAATCTCCGTAGAAACCTGCATGGCCAAGGAATGAACGGACTTCCCTTACAGAGGAGGGGTAAAGTAAACTAGAAATGACATCTACTTTTGCTGGATCTACAGAAATACTAGTATTAGAGACATGTCCTAGAACAATCCCTTGTTTTACCATAAAATGACACTTTTCAAAATTCAATACAAGGTTTGAGCTAACACACCTGTCTAATACTCTAGCTAAACTATCCAAGCAAAGGTTAAAGGAATCACCATATACACTAAAATCATCCATAAAAACTTCCATACAGCTCTCGATAAGATCTGAAAAGATACTCATCATGCATCTTTGGAAAGTAGCCGGTGCATTACATAAGCCAAAAGGCATCCTTTTGTATGCATACGTTCCAAAGGGACATGTAAAAGTAGTCTTCTCCTGATTTTCAGGAGCTATATGAATTTAAAAATAGCCTGTATAACCATCTAAAAAGAAGTATTGTGATTTACCTGACAGGCGATCAAGTATCTGATCAATAAATGGCAAGGGGTAATGATCCTTGCGAGTAGCTTGGTTGAGAAGCCTGTAATCAATGCAAACTCTCCATGAATTCTGCACTCTAGTTGTCAAGATCTCTCCATGCTCATTCTTTACTGTTGTGACTCCAGACTTCTTGGGCACCACTTGTACTAGAGTGACCCATTCACTGTCTGAGATGGGGTAGATGATGTCTGCTTCAGGTAGCCTGGTCACTTCTTTCTTGACAACTTCTAAGATGGTGGGATTCAGTCTTCTTTGGGGTTGATGGACAGGTCTTGCTCCCTCTTCTAAGAATATTCTATGCTCACAAACTTGAGGGCTGATGCCTACTATATCCGCCAAGCTCCACCCAATTGCTTTCTTGTGTCTTTTCAGCACACTGAGCAGCTGCTCCTCCTGTTTGGAAGTGAGTTCCATTGCAATGATAACTAGGAGCTTCTGATTATCCTCAAGGTAAGCATACTTGAGGTGGGGTGGAAGGGGCTTTAATTCCAATATCTGCTCATGGCTGGGCTCTGGATCATCTGGAGCTGGTGATAATGGCAAAGTGTCCTTATTGTGTTCAGAGGGTGTCCCCACACTTGGACCTTGCTCCATGTGCCTCTCTTCTACTTCTTCTTGGTGAACTGCAGGTACAGTTTCATCAATGATGTCGCACTGGAAGATGGAATGATCTTCTGGAGGGTGCTTCATAGCTTCATTCAAATTGAAACTCACTGCTCTGCCATCTATCTCAAAGGAGTAAGTTCCTGAGAAGACATCCAGCTTGAACATTGAAGTCTTTAGGAATGGCCTTCCAAGCAGGATTGATGATGGTCTTCCTGAGTCATTAGGGGGCATTTCCAAGATATAGAAGTCAATGGAAAATGTGAGCCCCTTAATGCTTACCAGCACGTCTTTAGCAATTCCAACCACAGTGATGATGCTTTTATATGCTAAAACAAAACGAGCTGCCGACCTTTTTAAGGGAGGGAGCCTCAAACAACATATATAGACAATGGCATAATACTCACACACGCTCCTAAATCACACATGCAATCAGAAAATATTACACCTCCCCAATGGTACAGTTAACCATGCATGGGCCTGGATCACTACATTTTTAAGGTATACCTTCCATTAAAGCAGATATAGAACTACCTAAAGGAATAGTTTCTAATTCATTAATTTTATATTTATGTATGCATAAATCCTTCAGAAACTTTGCATATTTAAGTACTTGTTGAATAACATAAAAAAGGGGAACAGTTACCTCAACCTTTTTGAAGATTTATACCATTTTGGGATCAAGTTCCATCTGCCTCCTGGACTTTCGTGCAAGGTGTGAAAATGGAACAGGAATGGCGCCACTTGCAGCTTCTGCATCCCTTAGTGCTCCATTCCTTGGCTGTGCTACTTCTTCTTCAACCATTTCTTGTACTTCCTCTTCTTCTTCAGCATCTTCCACTTCAACTATGTCTTCAACTGGGGGTTGTTCTTGTGGGCTTGGCTCCTCCTGATTCCTCTCTTACAATGTGGTTCCAGACCTCAAAGTTATGGCATTGATGCCACCCTTGGGGTTGGATAAGGTTCAGAAGGAATTCCATTGGAGCTTGAAGGCTGATTATTGGAAGTATTCATTGATCCAATCTGTGAGGCAAGAGCTTGTACAGCAGAGGTCAGACCATTCAAGGTAGAGCTAAGTGTGTTCCATGGACTTTTGTCTTTGCTCAATAGACTGAAGCATTTCTTCATGAGAAGAAGAAGAAGGGTAAGTGATCTGAGGGGCCTGTTGTTGGTTGTTCTGAGGTGCTTGGGACTGCCTTAAGTGAGGTGCTTTGTAAGGCTGGTTTTGATTTTGCTGTCTGTTGTTGTTATTCTACCTCTGATTTCTATTGTTATCTCTACCTCCTCTATTGTAGTTGTCCCTCCAACCTTGGTTGGAATTATCCCTCCATCCCTGGTTGGAATGGTCTCTCCATCCCTGGTTGGAGTTGTCTTGCCAACCTTGGTTGTAGTTTCCACCTTGGTTATAATTGCTGCCTTGTTGATTGTACCCTTGATTCGGGCGGTCATAGAAATTGTGAGTAGCTGCCAAGGTGTTATCTTCTTGTTGGAGCTGCGGACACTCGTCAGTGTAATGAGTGAATCAGCACATATTCCGCATACTCTTTGAGGAACCAACTGTTGACTTTGTTGTGGTGGGGGAGGCTGAGGTTGTTGTTGATTCAGCTGCATCTGCTTCAGTAGGTTGGTCATCTCACATATAGCTTGTGTGAAAGCAGTAGTCTCACTACTAGAGAAAACCTCTGCAACAGCCTTGGGGTGGTTGTTCCTGTGCCTGTGATTCCGAGTGGACTCAGCTAGGTCGCTGATTAGTTACCACGTTTCATCTGTGGTCTTATACTTTTTCAGGGAACCATTACTTGCACCATCTAATGTAGTCTTATCCTGAGGCTTCATGCCTTGAGTGAAGTAGCTAATCAACACTAACTTGTCAATCATGTGATGGGGGCATGCATCCAGAAGATTCTTGAAGTGCTCCCAATATTCATAAAGAGTCTCTGATTCACCTTGAATAATGCAAGAGATCTCTTTTCTCAGTCTATTTGTAACTTTAGCTGGAAAGTATTTTTCCAGGAATTCTCTCCTGAGCGTATCCCAGTTAGTGACGGTCGCTTCAGGTTAAGTGTAGTACCACTCCCTCACCTTTCCCTCAAGGGAAAACGGGAAGGCGGTTAGCAAAATAGAAGTTTCATCTGCACCATGACGCCTAACAGTAGAACAGGCTGTTTGAAAATCCCTTAGGTGCTTGATAGGCTCCTGAGCAGGTAAGCCATGAAACTTGGGCATCAAGTTGATTAATGCAGTCTTCAGTTCAAAATCTGCAGCCAAATATGGATGATGCACTTGATACGGTTGCAAAGTAAAGTCTGGGGCTCCAGCCTCCTAGAGAGTGATCCTCCTGGGTGCCGCCATATTACCTGCACGTAAATCAACCGAATTAGTATTAGAGGAGCTTGTTTCTCCCTCAGATGGTGGTTCAGATTCGCCTTCAGAAGAGACTGGTGAATTGATAACAACCACTTCACCACCCTCAAAGGCTAACCGACGCCGAGCTCGCCTAATACGTGAAAGAGTTCTTTCAATTTCAGGATCAAATGCGGCTAAACTCGGATCAGGTAGTGAACGCGTCATTCAATGAGAGAAACATATAGCTCATGGTAATAAAATAAAATAAAATACGTGAAAATTAAAAATATGTACACAAACTAATAATTTAGCACACAATTGTAACTCCCCGGCAATGGCACCAAAAATTGATGGAAGGGCGAAAATCAGCTAATTAAGAAATCAATATAGAAATACGTTATGAGTATAGTTCTTAACCAGCAAAAATTCGCTCATCAATTTAGAAAGGTTGTCACAAATTTAGAATAAAAATACTGGGAGTATGAATCCCAGGTCGTCTCCCAACGAGTTGACAAAATGTTGCTATCTTATTAATCAGGAGTTTTCTGAGAAATTTGAGAGTTGAATTACAGAAAATAAATAATTGTAAATTAAAAGAGGATTATATATTCAGAATAAAAAGCCTTGACTGGGAGAATGATTAATTGGAAGTTCTATCCTTGTTGGAATTCTCTCAAGTGTAGTATAAAGAGGTTGTTATTTTCACTTAGTTAACCCTTACTAAATAAAGGAAAATCAAGTGATTGAGCTAGTTCTCATTTGCAAATCCTAGTCCTCTCCCTTGGGAAGATCTAGCGTTAGTAAATAGAGAATTAGCCAACAACTTCCAATTTAACTAATCACTTGAGCATTCCAACTCAAATGTCTCCTTTTAATCAACCCCATGTCAAGTTGGAAATCTACTCCATTGACATGAAAATTACTTGCACAGAATTAAAAAGGTAATAGAAAGAAGACATGATAGACAATAACTCCAATTTAATTAAAAGTAAAAGTAATCCTTTGCATTAATAAATTCTAAAAACAATCCAATTGTAACTCTGAACAAAGATTAAGGATATGGAAGAGTAAGGGAATAAGAAAACAAACTAGAATAATAACTTCTTCAGCAGAGGCAATGACTCTTCTCAATATCCAAAGAAAAAGCATAAAACTAGAAATTATGTGAATGTGTAGAAAACCTAGAGGAGGAGTAATTTCTCTCTAAGATTCCAAACTAAAACTAAAACTACGCTAATGAGAATCTCCCTTGAGTCTCTGCTCGTTTCCTGGCTCTAGTCTGTGCTTCTGGGCCGGAAACTGGGTCCAAACTCGGCCCGAATCGCCACCAGCGTTTTTTGTTATTTCTACAGATTGCGCATGTCACACGTACGCGTCAGTCACGCGTGCGCGTCACTGGTCATCTTTGCGTGTCACACGTACGCGTCAAGCACGCGTACGCATCGTCTAGCAGAACTCCAATCCACACGTACGCGTCAGATACGTGCATGCGTCACTGTAAAAATCTCCAGATCACGCGCACGCGTGAGCTATGCGTGTGCGTCGATGCTCGCTGGTTGTCTTCTTTATTTCTTGTGCTCCTTCCATTTCTGCAAGCTTCCTCTCCATCCTGTACGCCATTCTTGCCTTACAAAGCCTGAAACACTGAACACACAGATCACGACATCGAATGGTATAAAGAGGAATTAAAATATACAAATTAAAGGCTTAAGAAACAAGTTTTCAATCATAGAACAGAACTAGGAAGGAATTATAAAATCATGCAAATCATATGAATAAGTGGGCAAGGACTTGATAAAAACCACTCAATTGAGCACAAAATAAACCATAAAATAGTAGTTTATCAGTGGGTAAATCCCGCGGATACCTGCCCTGCTGGGGAAAACTGCCATCCCTAGTTCCCTTCTTGCTGCATCACAGTCTCTCTCTATTTGTAGAGTGTGGCGGCACTATATCCTAAGAGTGTGGCAGACACTATATTCCAAGAGTGTGGGAGCACTATATACACCAGAAAGTGTGGCAGGTACTATATCTCAAGAATGTGACAGACACTATATCCCAAGAGTGTGGCAGACACTATATCCTAATAGTGTGAGAGCACTATATCCCAACGGTGTGGATGCATAACAAAGTGACAATATCCGGGTTAGCTACCGGATATGTCGGGTTCTGGCAATTTAATCGACACGTGAGCTCATGACCAATAGAACAGACATGCATTATATGCATCTATATGATATTGTTTGGGTGTGCATATTGTATTTGGTTTGCCTATGTGAATATTTCTGTTTAACTGCTATACTTGCTGTAATTGCTCTTCATTTTGTTTGAATTTCATTACTTGTGATTGTGATTAGTTGTTTCAGATTATGGTGGATGTGTTACAGTGTATTTTGGGCCGGAAATCATGATTTGATTTTGTCAGAATCTGTGATTTGGTTATGTTTGGACTGGAGGCCGTGATTGGATGAATCAGTGGTAAGTTTAGTTAGGTTGTTACTTTGGTATGTATTGTAATGTTATGGAATGGTATCGGATTTGGCGTTCTTATAAGTATGATGTGAATATTAACTTTCAACGATTAATTGTTGTGATTTTAAAAAAGATTCATAAGACGAACGATGATCACTGCGGTTGAAATCCATTCTTTTCCTTACACGTATCCTCTTATGATAATTCTAAACTTTCTGGTGAGACCGTGTGATTAGATTCTCCTACGAATTTCTCTTTTCAGGATGTACAAGGTAGCTTATGAAGTTTTCTTCTGCATATTTGATTGTATATATAGTTATAGTTTTTCCTCACCTTTATTCTTATATTTTGTAAGAGGGATAGGAGTCGTGATTGTAATGATATATACGTATGTAATAGTTGTAGTTACTTGTATAAGAAGTCATGTATATGTATATAAGTATTGTGAATTGTATCTATGTATGTTTGTTAAAAGAAAAAGTATTTCCGGTTTTTCAAAGAAAACAGCGATACGATTTCGAGTAAAAGGCTCCTATTTTTATTTTTAAGTATATGGAAGTCATCGTAATATCCTCACCATCAAACTGGCACAGCCGAAAGCGTAATATTCTGGTAGTAAAGGTTTTACATTATGGTATCAGAGCAGTCTTTCCTATAGAGCGTGAGGAATAGACTATGCTTCAATCGCATGCGCTGAGCGTCTGTCATGTAGTAGGTCTTATTCGGATGACAAGAGATAGAACTTTATGCACATGACGGTCTATTAATTAATGCCATTGTCTATCATTTCATACTTCATGGTATTAAGTTTGACCAACTTAACACTTATGGTTTCTATACATGAGAATGTTAATGGGTTATCATAAACGAAATAAAACTAATAAGTAATGCATGTTACGAGGTTTGGGAAATATTAGAAGTTGCTTCTCGAGGTTACTCGGTTATATATCTTGAGCTCTGCTAGTGTCATGTGACTTGTTCTTTCATGGTCTACCTTGAGTATTCTTGTTTGGGATTTCTTCCTTTCTTAGAAAGTAATTTGATTAACTTCCAACCCTATTCTTTTGTTCATATGCATTCTCGTTTGATCTTAATTGCATATATCTGCTTAAGTTCCTTGGGATGTCTACCTTTTATTAGTTAAACTTCTCTTCTTGATTCATGTACTCTTTGATGTAACTTTGAACTTGTTTGATGCATCAAAGTGATCGTTGAAAATCTTTGAGAATTTGCTATTGATTGAGTTGTCTTTCTTTATGAGTTTTGTATTTCTTCGAATCAGCTGAAAACTTGTTTGATTTGTCATGCTTTGTGAATCCTATTCGAATTTCCTTGATTTAAGTTTCTTTTTCAAAATGTGAGTTGATTTCTTTTTTTAGCACCTTTCAATCTTGAATATTCTTATGAGGTTGTGATTTCAAGTATACTCTCAGAGCTTTGTTTTAAACCTTTAAAAGAAAAATTTGGTTTATTCTTATACAAGGTTGTGATTGAACTCGTTTTGGTGTGACACAACCATCCCTTGAAAATTTTATACACTTTGAAAACTTTCTTATGTAGTTTAAAACTCGCCTGATGGTAATGCATCCTCTATTCCTTTTTGTGCAAAATTTTATCTTAGATTTTCTTCTTAAAATGCAACTTAATTTTCTTCGAACCATATTGCAGTTTTAATACATGCTTTTGTTTGATTATGCACCTAAACATCTTTCAAGATAATTGAGAAAAAATTTTTTCTCTTAGCCAAACTAGTTTTCATTTTTCAAAAATAATGGAAGCTTTCTTGTAATTTGTTTAATTTGATTTGTTAAGTAACATGATAAATATGAATTTGTACTTCTCTCCGAAGGTTATTCATGTTATCAAATACCATGAAAAATTTAATGTTTCATTGTTCTATTTTTATTTTTGAGATCTTATTTTAAATTTAAGTTTCTGGCTATAATTTGGTCTTTCAGTTGATCACATCACAATTTAATTGTAGAGACTAAAGGACTAGAAGAGTACAAATTCTATTGATATTAGAGATCAAAGTCCTCTATAATGTTTAGCCCAGCTACTAATTTATGTCTAATGTGACTTTACTTTGCAAGTTAATGAAGCAGGTGCTGAGCTTTCATATGGTAAAGTGGCTGAAACAAAAGTTCTCGAGTGTTGAGAAGGAATAATAGCAACACCAGAAACAATCTATCCTCGCAGAGTCTGAATTGTATTGCTCTCACACCTGTGGAATAATTCTGTTAATAGTGTCTACTTAGTGTTAGTGTATATATTAGGGGTGTAAGTTACCGAACCGGACCGAAAATTACCGCAAAACTAAACCGAAAATTACAACAACCGACTTGAAAACCGAAAAAATTAGTTTTTTTTTGTTTTTTTTTTTACAAAACCGATCGGTTTGGTTTGATTTTCGGTTGGCTCGATAGAAACCGAACCGAACCAAACCGAACCGAAGATACGCATACATTTCAATGTTTTAACCATTTTAACCTTTAACCTAACAACAAAAATCCCCAACCCCTAACCATTTCAATGTTTTACTCTTATTATTTTAGTTTATTTACTATTTTAAACCTCTAATTATTGTGATTCATATTCTACTCATTAGGAATTAAAAACCAAAAAAACCGACCGAATCAAATCGCTGTTGGTTCGGTTCGGTTCGGTTCGGTTGTTGTAAAACAGCAAACCGAACGGTTGTGTGTCTGTAGGAACCGAACATATCAGTTCGGTTGGTTTTTGGTCCAAAACCAAACCAAACCGAACCGATAACACCCCTAGTATATATCACTGTATAAAACTGAGATTGAGACAAGTGTATTCACTCAACTATATTGATATGTTAGTTGGTTACTTTAATCACAACTTATCTGAATGGTTGATTATCATTTTTCATTTTTAGATTTATTTTATGATTATCATCATTTTGAGATGTGATTATATTTAAAAAAATTAAATCTCATAAAGAAAAATAGACTATATAAGGCTGAAGGTTGTAGAAGTCTTAGAGAAGGGGGGTTGAATCTATGACCTTCTTTTAGTTTAAAAAAATAAAGCTTAACTTATAAACTTACACTAAGATTCTGTTTGAGCTCAGCAGTGGAAAATTTGTGAAACAATTTCATTTTCTCTCATGAATATCTGAAAACAGAATAGAGAAGGGAAGAGAAAAGCTGTCACCATCATGTATCCTGGTTCAGTTGGCTTGTGCAATGCAACCTACATCAAGTCTCCACCACAACAGCGGTGGAATTTTCACTATAGTTAAATTATTACTTACACCAATTCCACAGGATTGACACAATCCTTTCACTCTCAAGTTCTAACCTAACTTGACTTGGTTATGCTAATACCTAACTCTTCACTCTTAGTGCTTACCCAACTAAGAAAGGGGTACCTCATTGGTACAAGATACAAGACACAAAACCAACCTAAAGAAATCTGAAATCACTCTAGGCTTTTCACTCAAGTGTATCACTCAGTCGTTTTCACTCTTTGGCTTTTTCATAAGCTCTCTCTTTCAGCCTTTTACCTCTCAAGAAATTATAGAAAGATATACATTGAAAAATAAATTACAATCTATAAAACATGAAGTAGATTGATGCTTCAGCAGCCTCTATTGCTATGCGATGAACTAGATTTGCTTAACTCTGATTTCGTTCCTCATTATGGCGGAATGCTCCTTTGATAGAAAGCATTGTCCAAGTTGATGAACTCTCTCAGAGAATACTTCTCAGAACATGAACTTCAAACCCCTGGTTTTCTCTCTCTTTTTTTTGGAATGATAAAAAATTTTCTTTCATATCTCCTTGCATGTTGCTGAGTTGCTCTCTACCAAGTCAACTTCTTGAGCTGTGTGCTACCAACTTAGTCTTTCACTTTTTTTCATTAATCCCCAATTTGGAATTTTGAAACAGATCTTTTTCTCTTGACTGAATGCCTCAGAACAGCAAAGAAGAAAAGTTTTTCAATTGCAATCCCACATCTGAACCCTTGAGATACTACTTTGTCCCCAAGTAACAATCTTGGCCTTTGATTCACAGCAGTGTGTTTCAGAAATCACTTTCTCCGTATATCTCAAAATGAAGTAGCAGAGAGTTGGAGAAGGAGGGAAGAAAGTAAAATGCATACAAAAGAAAATGAATCACCTTTAGCTTCTGACTTAGCTAAATATGGTTTGATTTGGATGATTAGACTTCAACCTTTTTGCTTAACCCTTCTCTTCCTTTCTTCTTTAGTGAATGGCTTAGGAACGAAGCTTTCTCTCTCTTCTCTGAGTTTTGACTGAAAATAAAAAAGGAACGTTGGCTTTGGTGGAAGCACTTTGGAGGGATCAGCTTTGAGTGAGATCAATTCGGGTTTGGATTGGCTCTTTTCTAGTTCAGTCTACGTGATTATTTTTCTTAACAAGTTTGGACTTTTAGTGCTTTGTTAGTCCACTTTGTTTCTGGTTTGATTTTCTTCCTATTAGGCTGCTGCAACATTCTTTCTTTGGCTTGCAACACTTACTTAAATTTAATCAAAACTAATTGGGTATTTAACCCATTAAAAATAATGTTTGTCATCATCAAATAAATTTAGTTAATTTCTTAACTTAACAATCTCCCCCTTGATGACAAACATAATTAAAACATTGATCAAAAGGAATTGAATATGAATAAAGTTAAAGAACTTCCCTTTGAATGATGTTACTTGCTTTTATGCTGCTCCCCCTTTCCTTTTCAAGAGTTGCTCCTCCTAAATTTATGTTCTTCTTTCCTGTTCATACATTTTTATGGAGACACAATAGTGTACTATATTCAATTTAATATAACTAAGAGTTAGTACACTACTAGCAATTAAAATTCCAGCCCAATACTGAACAACCATATCTCAAATATCCATTCCAAAAACTGTAACTAACAAAGACATGACAAAGCAACAACACTTGTAAAGTAAATTCAAATTAGACGAGCACAGCATGATCACAAAGCATCAAGCTTTCAAGATCAATTCACAAAAAATTATCACAGCAGCATATATGCCTGATAGCAGCAAGTATCAGATTTAATTCACACAAAAAATGACCATAGCAGAAGCAAAATAACCAGATTCATAAAGATAAATCAAATTCATATACTACTACTACTCCCCTTTTTGTTATCAAGGGAGGAAAAGCACTTAATACCAAGATAAAACTACATCTTAAAACCTGCACAAAAGTGTTAATGCATAGCCCAAACATCTAATTAACTAAAAATAAATGCAGCAGTGTTTAAACAGTTGACAGTCATCTGAAACAAAACATAGAGTAGTTCAAAAATAAATAACAACGGTTTTCACGAGACAAAAGTGAGCAAAAGGCAGCAGTAACATGGGACATATTCAGGCATCCGAACCATCCTCATTAGTATCATCCTCTTCTTCAGCATCAGTGGCAGCATTTTCATCCTGTTGGAGATTTTCAATGAACTTTAGAAAGACAGCCACTCTATCTCTTGATTTTCTGAAAAAGTTCTCATGCTTGCTTGCTAGCTTCCTATGTTCTTTGCTCATAGCAATCATGTGGTTTAACTGGGAAACAAATTCTTGTACCACATCCTTAACAACCCCAAATAGAGCAGATTTTTGTCTAGTTGAGACTGAGGTACCCTCGGTAGAAGGAGGAGGGGAATCCTCAGGAATAGATTCATCATCATCATCATCAAGCACTACCCTTTCAAAACGAGTGGGGTCCCTTTTTTTGCTGTTTCACTGAAGCACCTCATTTTAGATATGAGGTTTATTTTCATAATCCTCATTTGACAAATCAACACCAAAATGCTCAAAAATACAAGTTAAGAACATGCCATAAGGAAGGACTTTATCTTTCTCACTTCTAACAGAATCAAACATATATCTTACCATTAAATAAGCAAAAGAGATTTCTGTTTTTGTGAGAATAGCATAAAAAATAAGAGTGTCAGTGTAAGATACCCTTTGGTATGAACCACTCTGAGGAAGGATGATATGATTTACTATGCGGTGCAACTGAGCATGATTATAACCCAGGGCCTTGTGAGTGGGTGTGATGCCATCAATCAGAGAAACGTGTTCACATACATAAGCCAGAGCATCACTGAAAGAGACACCAACTCCTTCATCCCACTTTTTTTATGCATAGGCACACGCCCCAACATCAGTGTATTTCAAGGAATCACTGATAGTTTCATTGTTTAACACAATGTCTCGGCTCTTGACATAAGAGTGAATGCTGCCCTCATGGTAAGTCATATTGGCATAAAACTCTTCGATTAACAGTGGGTAAACTGGCTTTTTAATTTTAAAAAGATGATTTCAGTCCAGAAATTCCAAATTTTCAACAAAAGGAAAATCTTTATTTTTCAGATTGGGTAAATGATAAACCCCGATTTCGTGATTTATCTTGTTCTTATTTTAGGGAATTTTACCACCTTTTTTCACATTTATTCAATGAAATAGAATGGTTTTGTAATTCTCCTTGAATTGTGCTTAAGTGTAAAAACATGCTTTTTAGGCCCTTAAATTGGTGATTTTGATTCACTTTAATTCCATTCGATGCCTTCATATTAGAACTGAGAGACCTTGAATCTCGTATCTTAAGGCGACAAGAGGAGGATGAAACTAAGTTTAAGGAGCTAAGAGCAAGGATAGCTAGCATGGTAGAAGCCGTGAATCACCTAACATCCCACCTAAGCTCATGTACCTTAAGTACCCCCATTGATGAATGTGGAGAAACAATCAAGGAACTTAGTGAGGGAATGAACCTGAAGCTCCATGGTGAGGAAGAAGAGTTGAAGCAAGAAGTTCAACAAGGGGAGAAGGTAGAGATTAGCAAACAAAAGGAAGTAGTGGGTGGATGTTTAGGATATGTTGAGTACATTAAGGAATCTCGAGTTGAAGAGCCCTCTTCCACAGAGTATGGAAGAGATGTTAAAGATGAGAGTAAAGTTGCAAAAGTAGACAAAGAGTTGAAGAAAATTGATCAAGAAGTGGATTCCATCACTAGTGATTTTTTGCCCACATTGATCAATCCCCTTGACGATCTTGTTGAACCTTCTCCCGTTGGACTAGAATGCAAGGTTGAGGAGGATATGCAACTTTCAAGACCTATTGTGAGTGAAGAATTGGAAAAAGTGTTCCAAGCAACAAGCACTCCTATCTATGATGGTTCTGCATCAACATATGATCCTTTCGAGTTTGAAGAATCCTTTCCCAAAATGCTTAAACTTGATGATGAAGTAGATTTCACTAGACCTCCTATCTATGATGAGAGTGATGGGGAAGAGATAGAAGAAATTGATGAAGAAGAATGTGAACTTGAGGAAGCTTGGCGAGAGGAGAAACTTGAAAAACCTTGCCAAGTGGTGGAAACCTCTAGAAGAGGATGGACGGGAGTAGAGCATGCTTTATCAAGATCTTTGGGAACTCCTTCACCTAGTTCATCATCCAATCCTTTACTTGAGTGGGTAAAACTTCTAACTCTCAGCTTTATTGTCCCACTTGAGTATGGTTTGCTTGAGACGGATGGCCAACTTAAGGCGCTTTGTGGAATTAAGCGAAAGAAGAGGATGTTTAGTGGTTGGCGTTCTAAATCCAGACTCATTATGGTTGGAAGCTCGAAATTGAAGAGAATGGATTGGTGCAATGCTCAATTAAATGGGTCTAGGAGGATACGTTGGTGCTTCCATGAGAATTCATCTCTCTTGTCACCCGGACGAAATCAAGACGATCAACTAGAAGATGGGTGCGAGAACAAGATATGGGACCCTGGATCACATCATAGCAATCAATTTCGGGAGCTCATATTTTGGAGAGAACCTCACCAAAGCTTGGTGAAGAAGGTTGAAATTTCTGACAACCGATTGAAGGACAAGCACTCTTGGAGGTTCAAGGATGGATACAAGCATAAGCCACCTTGACAAGGAGCCTCCCAAATATCCAACTTAAGGACTTAAACCAAAAGTGCTTGGTGGGAGACACCCCACCATGGTAAACTCTTTTCATTCTCTTGTGAATATAATGAATGAATGAATTGGGTTCCATTGTATATACTTTCTTTACTTCTTAGTATATTTTGTTTTGCTTGCTAAGGTGTTTATAAATTCTATGCTTTAATTAGGGATGATTCTCTGAATTTGAGTTTTTGCTTGGATTGCAAGTTTCTTCAATTTATTTGAAAAATCATCAATATTTCAAAATGTGCTTGATTTTGCATCTTAGCTGGTTTTAGAGTCTTAGAGGAGATTAGGAGGATATTGAGTTCTTTTTGAGGCTCTTAAAAAAAAAAAGAGAAAGCCAAGCCATGCGCAAGCGCATAGTACGAGCGCGCATCGGCTGCGGATTTAAGTTCTCTGGGCTAAGGACCAGAGAGTTGTGCCATTTTTGGGCCAACTCTGTGCCTCAACCCACGCGGACGCACGCCGTACGTGTCCGCGCACCTTCGTGTTTCCTTACCTACGCATTGGCGCATATGGCGCTTCCGCGCCCATTTCATAAGCTCACGCCATCCACGCGAGCGCGCACAGTGCGCACGTGTGTCGATGCATTTTAACATCCCCCAGGCCAAAGGATCCGAGAGTTGTGCCAACTCTGGGCCTCTTTTGTGCCTCTGACCCAGCTTACCCGCGCGGACGCGCACTATACACGTTCACGCCCAACGCCAATTTTCCCATCTACGCGCAAGCGCATATGGCGCTTCCGCGCCAATCCTTAATTTTCTCACCCACGCGGACGCGCACGGTGCGCGCACGCGTGGACTTAAAAATCCCATTTAACCAAGGACGCGAAGCCCTAGCGCATTCGCGCAAAACCCCCCCTCTCATCTCCAATGTTCCATTTCTCCCTCCATTGCCAACCATCACCCCTGAAACCACCGCTACTGTCGCCGCACGCCACCCTCTCTCTCTCTCTCTCTCTCTCTCTCTCTCTCTCTCTCTCTCTCTCTCTCTCTCTCTCTCAGCGCCTTTGCTCCACCGCCATCAAGCAACCGCGACTCCATTGTCGCCGGCGCGAGCATCGCCGCTGGCAACACCGCCTTGCTGGCCCTCTGCTCCTTCTTCCCCGTTCTGCTTCTTCTCTGTCTCCCAGGTTTCTGCCCACCCTGTTCTGCCCCCTTTATTATTTTTTTTTATTAATTTTTGTTGTTAATTTAGTTTAGTTAGATTAGTTTAGTTAGTTTAGTGTAATTAGGTGGTTAGTGAATCTGGGCTGAGTAGTGGATTTAGGCTTGTTTGAATTTTTGCTGCTGTGTAAAATTGCTCTGTTTCATTGCTTTACTTGTGCTGTATGTTGGTTTGGCTAATGCTGCTGCATATTATTTTAATGATGCTTACTTGTGATTGATTGGTGAAAAGAATGCTGAATGAAGCAACTGCTGCTATTCTTTGTGCTGTTCAATTGCTTTGCTGCTGAATTATTGGCTGTTTGTTACATTCATATGAATTCATATATATGGTTTTGTGTTTTTAATTGTTGATGAACTCATATGGAATCTGATTTGACTGTTTGAATTTGGAAAACAGCCAATTTGCTACTGAAATGCTGCCGGATTTTTCTTAACCATATTACTTGAATTGACATTGTTTGATGGGTGTAACAAACTTCTATTTGATGATTTCTGTGTCAAATAGAATGTTGTTGCCTAAATGGTTTTGGAATTTCCTCAAGAACCTGTTTACGAGTTTTGGTCATACTTGTTATATTCCTTACTTGCTTGCAATGTTAATTTACTCATATACATTGCATAGTAGAGTAAACTTTCAAATTGACCATAGACTTAGTTTTCATTTGAAGTTAAGCCCAATTTGCTTGCTTTCACAAGATTGATAATTTCTTCTACCTATGTGGCCACTGTGATTCAATTCCTCTATGCCCAAATTACCCTTGGTCACATGGTGCATGAATTTTTCAAATCTCATCTCAATCCTTGTGACTTGTATGCATTGTTATAATTGGTGTTAAATGTGCTTAATTTACTTGTTTCTCAAGGTTTTGCTTTCACCAACACCAA